>NW_021941438.1:268997-297336 GCF_902148855.1 Sphaeramia orbicularis | reverse complement strand
AGCAGGAAAAAAAAGCCCGTCATGTAGAGCAGGGCATTATGGCATTTTTTTTTTTTTCTAAATCAGTTGTTTTCTAGCTCCATCATTGCTAAATAGATTAATTTAAAAAAGCCTTTTTTTTTTTTTTTTTTACAAAACCTTTGTACCATATATGGGGTGGACTACCCTAATGTGGGACATTTTTCTGTGTTTCTTTAATATATTCCAGTGTTAAGCCAACATGGTCCTTGTAAGTGTCCCACATTAGGACAGTTCACTGTGACTGGGGAAACCATTCCCACGTCATGTATTAGAAGAAAAAACAGGCTGCATTTGACATTTCTGTTGAACATGACATTTTTTCAGAAGAATAACCCCAATTTTTATGTTTTCTTCTTAATTTTTTCAGGGACAAAAACTTCAGTTGTTTGAATTAATGCATAGTACAATGACATTTTTATCTGAAATCCTGATTACTCTTCCTACACGGATCCAAAATAGGCTAAAATGAAACAGTTAAACATGCGGCCAGCCCGTATGGACTACCATTAGTTCAGTTATTTGTGCTGCTGTTGTGGACAGTCCACAGCTTCATTCAGTTCCTCCAGTGTAAATGCGGACCAGTGTAAATCCAGTCTCAAAGCTCCTGGTTGGGTTTCAGCTCAGATGATCACTACGGTCCTGACTCCAAAAGCCTGGAGCTCCTGTAGAATTACAGTCCACTTTTTCCATAAATGTTAAGGGGGTATTTTTTCTACTAGTGATTC
Organism: Sphaeramia orbicularis; assembly: GCF_902148855.1. Taxonomy (NCBI): domain Eukaryota; kingdom Metazoa; phylum Chordata; class Actinopteri; order Kurtiformes; family Apogonidae; genus Sphaeramia; species Sphaeramia orbicularis. The sequence continues at coordinate 296,590 of NW_021941438.1, read as the reverse complement.
TAGTTGAATCTGGACGGTCTAATGGCAACTCTGGCCATCTTTAAATTATTGCTCCAACAATAACATGTTAAAGCTAATAGAAGGCTTTGATTGGACAGAAATTATTGAATAAAACTTCTTTTTTTCTTTATTTTTTTTGGTTTGGTCAAAACTGGTGACCGTGGTCATGTGACACAGATGTGTGGAAAAGGGATGACAGGTTCACCATGTCTGTAAGCTAGTGTTTGGTGAGCGCTAACCCATTAGCTTCCATCGTCCTCTGGCTCCCAGGAGCTCCAATAGATGAGGAAGAAGGACAGGTTTCTGGTAGTGATGTCAAAGCACACACTGACCTGTGAGGTCTGGGGTTAGTCCCTCCTGTATTTTCAGTGTTCGTGGACTGAGCGTGGTGACCTGGGTCAGAGATGTGAGCGCTATATTGTTGGCCCAGTACTGTCAGTGTTGTGTGCTGGTGTTCTGTTGGCCACAGCAGAAGGTCAGCTGTTGTGTCAGTGTTGTGGTGCTGGTGTTCTGTTGGCCACAGCAGAAGGTCAGCTGTTGTGTCAGTGTTGTGTGCTGGTGTTCTGTTGGCCACAGCAGAAGGTCAGCTGTTGTGTCAGTGTTGTGTGCTGGTGTTCTGTTGGCCACAGCAGAAGGTCAGCTGTTGTGTCAGTGTTGTGTGCTGGTGTTTCTGTTGGCCACAGCAGAAGGTCAGCTGTTGTGTCAGTGTTGTGTGCTGGTGTTCTGTTGGCCACAGCAGAAGGTCAGCTGTTGTGTTTGTGTTGTGTGCTGGTGTTCTGTTGGCCACAGCAGAAGGTCAGCTGTTGTGTCAGTGTTTCCTTGGTGTGACACAAGCGTCTTTGTTTGGATTCTGCTGGCGTCTCAGCCCAGGGTCTGCTGTCACATGGCGAACCCAGGTCACTGTTGGTCATTCAGTGTGACTGTAGGTCTAGTGTAGGTCTAGTGTAGGCCTAGTGTAGGTTTAGTGTAGGCCTAGTGTAGGCCTAGTGTAGGTCTAGTGTAGGCCTAATGTAGGTCTAGTGTAGGCCTAGTGTAGGTTTAGTGTAGGTCTAGTGTAGGCCTAGTGTAGGTTTAGTGTAGGCCTAGTGTAGGCCTAGTGTAGGTCTAGTGTAGGCCTAATGTAGGTCTAGTGTAGGTCTAGTGTAGGCCTAGTGTAGGCCTAGTGTAGGTTTAGTGTAGGCCTAGTGTAGACCTAGTGTAGGCCTAGTGTAGGTCTAGTGTAGGCCTAGTGTAGGCCTAATGTAGGTCTAGTGTAGGCCTAGTGTAGGCCTAGTGTAGGTCTAGTGTAGGCCTAGTGTAGGTCTAGTGTAGGTCTAGTGTAGGCCTAGTGTAGGTCTAGTGTAGTCCTAGTGTAGGTCTAGTGTAGGTCTAGTGTTTCTCTGTTGGATGTATTCGCTGCGTGGCTTCCACATGCTCTGCCTTCTTCAGACTCTCAGGATGATGGACTGAAGCTGTTTTGAAGGTTCAGGCAGGGTGATGGAATGAAAAGGCTCCTAACAGGGTTCATACAGGTGTTTGAAGTCCTTGAAAGTGCTTGAATTTCAATGTTGTGTTTTCAAGGTCTGAAAAGTGCTTGAGTTGTAGTTGAAGTGCTTGAAAGTGTGTGTAATTCGAACTCTGATGGGATTTATTTCTTTTTCGTGCCAGGTGAAAGGGAAAGCCAGAGCTGCTACATTAGAAAAATCAAACTTTATGTCAAAAAGAACGTTGGCAGATGTTCTCAGGTCGACTCCAGGTCTGTCTTTATCTTCATCTTTATCTCAGTGTGAGTGAGTCTGAACAACGCCAAGTGGCTTCCCTTTGCCCCCCCCCCCCCCCATAAATAGTGCCTGAATATTGCCCGGTCATTCATTTTTGTTGCCTTTATACAAAAGCTGTGCTGACTAAGGGGCCGTTTACACGGCGTAGGATTCAGTCGACTCTGGGAAGATTTCATGGCGGATTAGCCTTCTGTTACCATGGAAACGGTGCCTAGAGTGCCTGAATCCGGAAACTTTTGATACCAGGGTCCAGGGTGGAATGTTATCGATACGCTCCGCATTTCAGCTCCGTGTTACGCGAATCGGAGCGTTCCGGGGTAAAATATGACGTCACCGCATGCGCGCGCAGCCAAGAACCGCCAGTTAACCCACTCCAGGCCAGTTGGTGGCGGTAATGCGCCTCCAAGCTGGTTTGCCAGCCTCTATGACACAATACAGCTGCAGAAAAAGAAGGAACAACCACAACAACAATGGCCGGTTTCAGAACAACATACGTGCTGCTAACTGTGCTCAGCTCGTCTGTCCAGACAAAGAAGTCCTGCGTCTTTGTACGACCACTCGCCATTGTTGTTTGTAAATAGTGTTGTCCGCCTCTTCTTCTTCTTCTTCTTCTCCTCATTTAAAGGCTGTCTAAACCGGAAATCATTTGTGCGCAGGCGCGTGTTTTACCGCCACGTTTTCACTACAGCTCTACATCGCCAGCTACTGGTCTGGCATGGACACTACAGCGTATTCAGCCGTCCTCGCAGACTCATGTTAACGCAGATCGTTATCATAGCGGCTTCGTCTTAATGCGGAATGATTTTATAACGCAAAGGAGAAATCTTTGCCGAGTGTTGCCGTGTAAACGTACCCTAAATCCCAGTTTAATAGTTTGGACTGCAGGAATAGTTTGTGTGATCTAAATATCCATCCACATGTCTGATTCTAACGGCACGTTTTTTTCTGATATGAAAAGTGGATCTAGTGGATTTAATAGTAGTGAAGAAATTCCCCCAAACTTCTATGAAGTGAACAGGACAAGATCGCACAATCCAACATACAGAGTGTATTATAATCCAGGACATGTTTGTTTTTGTGCTAAATCTCGTTCGTTCTGTCATGTGTACATGAGGGGTTGAACGCAGTGGGATTGTTGAGTTTACAGTAAACCAGTTCTTTCCAGCCTTTTTTGGCTCATGATCCCATTTCAACATCACAAATTTCTGGTGACCCCAGACTAAACAGAGACTTTTTTTTGTTTGGCTAAAATGTATTTGTTTTGATCCTGTAATAGTTTGCTATAGTATATTTCAAATGAACATTAATTTTCGACAACATTTAGGCTATATAATGTATGTTATTATGGACGGAGGCAGAAAAGCCAGGGTGAATTTTATTTTCCTTATATATTCCTTATATGTACAGTCAGTCCAGCTTGTATTCACAAGACTACTGAACAAACAAGAGCTCAAACTCTGAATGATGAAAGAGCTGCAGCATCTGAAACTGACCACAGTGAACATTTGACACAAACAGAACCACAGCGCTGCCGTTTCACACTCACAGTTTGTCGTGTCTTTTATGGATTGGGATTGTCTCTGTCAACTCACCATATATTTTTTATTAGTAAGTTTTATTTTTACCACTTACTAGAAATTTCAAGTGACCCTGTTTGGATTCCAGGCGACCCCATGTGGGGTCCCGACCCCAGGTTGAAAACCGCTGCAGTAAACTGTCCATCTGCCAAATTCAAATCCAGCTGAGGTCTGCAGCGTGGCCCTGGTAGGGAACCCAGTAGTTCTGTGGTTCTGGGGCTGAGCAGAAGAATGTCCATGTTTATCTGATCATTCTGTCCTCAAGAATGCACACGGTGTTCCACCCACAGAAGTGTTCCTGCTGTAGGATGGTGGTAGTCCTCTGGACATGTTTGATGTTTGCTTCACGCTCACACTTCATGTCTGTAAACAGGAAGTCCCACTGGACAGGTGGTGCGATCAGTGCTGTCCACTTTCTTTTCTGCTGGTGAAGTCGCTGTACTCTGCCTCAGAACCTCAGCTTGTGGCGTCCCAGAAAAGCTCCGAAAGCTCCTAAACAGCATCCAGACGGGTCATTCCAATCCAGCCCATTCGAAGTGGCGTGTATATTTATGCGAGTCATGATATCACGTTGGATGTTTGAATTCTGGTCCATCTCCCACAGGTATCGGTGCTGAGCTGCGTCTACTGCAGGTCATACGCCTATTTATTTATACACCTGGATTTGACGTTTCAGCTGCAGTTTCATTACACAAAGCAATAATATACATGAGAACCATGGGGTGTGATGCCGTCGTTTTCCAGTTTCTCTGTTTTCCCTGAACACATGGATGCACACAAACCAAAGTTTGAAAAAATCTATACTTTGAAAAACATCAGTAAAAATCTCAGCCAACCTAAAAAGCCATTTACCTGTGGATGGGAGGCCCAAACAGAGAGAAAAATAACTGTTCTGCAAACTATCTGTATTAGTGTGTGGGCGGGGCATTAGATTTCATTACACGTGGGACTTAACGTTTTTAGTCTGTCAGTCACATCATCATGAGTCCGTTATCTGTGACTGATTTTAAAAGAGAAATGTTGATCTGATCTGCTGAAATAAACCACAGCGTTCAAGCAGTGAGCTTTTGTGTAACAGCAGTGGTAGTGGCGTTTGTGTAAGTGCCCTTTATTAAATCCAAAACCACAAGAATATTACATTTACTCCTCAGACTGTAAGGCAGTAGTTGATTTAGTATAGCACCTTCAGCACAGACCAAGGTCATAAGAGCACTGCACTGGAGGGAAACTGTTAAAACACAGTTAAAAATGCACACACTAAAACTTCCGAAACGTCAGACCTTAAAAACTTAGAACCTGACAGATGGGGTCATAAGGTCACTGATGTCTGGGGTTAATGAGGTAAAAAGGGGATGCACACTGAAGCAGAGAAGCCCTTTTATTTGAAGAAAAACAGTAGCCTTTAAGAAAAGATGCAGCGAAGTATCAGTATTCAGTGAAAAACACAGTATAAAAGTCAGTGTTTGCAGCTGTTCAGTCGGAAAGACAGCGTCTAAACTGGCATGTCATGGAAAAAAAGACGATTTCCTCAGAATATTTGTGTTCATTCCATACCATTGAACATGATTTCAATTTAACATCTATAAATTCATGACCCTGGACAAACGGATGAAGGTCACAACCTTAGATCATGATTGATTTGAATTTTTCATGGATCTGCTTTTCAGATTGAGTCATTAAACCATCTCTGTACCATCAGGTTTTCTGCTTGGCTACATTTGTTTTAAATGGTAATTACAGCGGAGTCCTCGTGGGCATTGCACTGACCTGCAGGAGCACAGCTAGCATAGGTGGCTAGGCTAATGAGTAATAATAATAATAATAATTTCAGTCCATTTTCAGCGGTCCTGAAGCCTGTGTCTGCACTGGTGTTCTGGTTTAGTCCACATTAACTTAGTAACAGAGTTTGTGTTGGTTTAGCTGCTTGCTGAAGAAACTAATGATGCAGAATTCTGGTAAGTCTGTCAGCTGCAGCTCTGCGCTCTGAACTACAATGTGCAGTGGGTTCGTGTTGCACAGATACATTAGAGTTATGGTTGGGGTGGTTTTCTCAGGTTTAATCTGTGGCAGGTTCGAATCAGACCCGCCACAGGCGAGTATTGAATGAAACAGTGCAGCTCGATATGTTCAGGAAAATGTCTTCTTGGTGTTTCTGTCTCTATTCGCATGCAGTGGTGTTTGGTTCATGTGTAGCCAGAAACACAGAATAAGATTCCAGAAAATCACAAAAACAAAAGAAAAGTCTGGTGTGGTTTGGTTTTGTACTTCGCCACATTTTATTAGAGGTGAGAGGATAGTGAATCCGATCCCAGATTGTGAATGTTTTAGCGAGCAGCTGAAGTAATTATGACTAACAGATTATAGTAATTTTGAATAGGGCCGGGTGAAAACTCATTTTGGATCAATTTTATTTAAATTTTGCATTATCAGTTATAGTGGATGAGATCAGTTTATCGCAGCAGGACTGTGAGTACCTGACCCAGGTACCAGCCGACGCCGAGGCGCAGCCGGCTCCGTCTAGCGGGCCCCTGGTGAGACGGGGGCGTTTCCATTTCGCTCACTACGGTTCTGGTGTGGGAGGGGCGCCAGAGGAACGGGGGGGAAACACCTCTGTGGGAGGTCCTTCCGGCCGTGAACTCGAACCCTCAGTGGTGGAGGAACTGGCCCACCTGTTCGCGAAGGCTCTCCGAGGCGGGTTGCAGAAGCCGGTCGTTCTAGGAATATACTTGGAGGAGTGGGAAATGGTCCTTCAGTTTCACTGTCACTTGTGCTGTTATGCACATTTTGTTTCAGGGGGCCCAAAAGTGGTTGGCGCTGCCCCAGGGTGATAGTAACGCACCCTGAACACCAGAACCTCCGCCATAAACAGAATAAAGATGACGAAGAAGTGCATTCTGGTCCACTGTAGAAACATGACAATGTTTGTGTCCTGTTCATTATTTAAAAGCAGATTCATTTATTACTGCTGAAATGTCCTTCATTTCTTTTCAGATGTCGAGTTGATCCCAGTGGGTTGATTGTGTTGCATGGCTGCAGTAGTCTAATAATCAGGTTACAACTCAAAGTGGACTTGGTATCACTAAACGAATCGAGTCAGTCAGTTAATACTGAATCAAATCCGATACAGGATCGAATCGAATCGTGACTAATCGATTCAGAACCATATGAATTTAAATCAGATGATAAGAAAATATGCTGTGATCCCCAGCTCTAATAATGACAGACCTAATGGACATGTAAACAAAACGTACGCTGGGCAGAAAACTCCACTCTAGTGTCGTAGAGAATCCATTTGCACGCCCACTGTCATGTGTGGTTATTGTGTAGTTTGTGTTTGTTCTCAGTGTCACAGGTACAGTCCACGACCGTATGAGGACGGCGCTGTTCTGATCACACTGCTGTCTGCGGAGGGACTCAGCCCAGTAGTCCACCATGACCTGAAGACGTCCACCGAGGCTCACTGACGGAGCAGCAGAGATCTTAACCCTTTAACCCCTGAGCCCTGGTACCAGGTCCAGGTTCACATCTGAACCTTTAACCCCTGAGCCCTGGTACCAGGTCCAGGTTCACATCTGAACCCTTTAAGTCCTGAACCCTGGTTCCAGGTCCAGGTTCACATCTGAACCCTTTAAGCCCTGGTTCCAGGTCCAGGTTCACAATCTGAACCCTTTAAGCCCTGGTTCCAGGTCCAGGTCACATCTGAACCCTTTTAAGCCCTGGTTCCAGGTACGGTCCACATCTGAACCCTTTAGCCCTGGTTCCAGGTCCAGGTTCACAATCTGAACCCTTTAAGCCCTGGGTTCCAGGTCCAGGTTCACATCTGAACCCTTTAAGCCCTGGGTTCCAGGTCCAGGTCACATCTGAACCCTTTAAGCCCTGGTTCCAGGTCCAGGTCCACATCTGAACCCTTTAAGCCCTGGTTCCAGGTCCAGGTTCACATGTGAACCCTTTAAGCCCCTGGTTCCAGGTCCAGGTCCACATCTGAACCCTTTAAGCCCTGGTTTCCAGGTCCACATCTGAACCCTTTAAGCCCTGGTTCCAGGTCCAGGTCCACATCTGAACCCTTTAAGCCCTGGTTCCAGGTCCAGGTTCACATGTGAACCCGTTAACCCCTGGTTCCAGGTCCAGGTTCACATGTGAACCCTTTAAGCCCTGGTTCCAGGTCCAGGTCCAGGTCCACATCTGACCCTTTAAGCCCTGGTTCCAGGTCCACATCTGAACCCTTTAAGCCCTGGTTCCAGGTCCAGGTCCACATCTGAACCCTTTAAGCCCTGGTTCCAGGTCCAGGTTCACATGTGAACCCTTTAACCCCTGGTTCCAGGTCCAGGTCCACATCTGAACCCTTTAAGCCCTGGTTCCAGGTCCACATCTGAACCCTTTAAGCCCTGGTTCCAGGTCCAGGTCCACATCTGAACCCTTTAAGCCCTGGTTCCAGGTCCAGGTTCACATGTGAACCCCTTGTAACCCCTGGTTCCAGGTCCAGGTTCACATGTGAACCCTTTAACCCCTGGTTCCAGGTCCAGGTTCACATCTGAACCCTTTAACCCCTGGTTCCAGGTCCAGGTTCACATGTGAACCCTTTAACCCCTGGTTCCAGGTCCAGGTTCACATGTGAACCCTTTAAGCCCTGGTTCCAGGTCCAGGTCCAGGTCCACATCTGAACCCTTAAGCCCTGGTTCCAGGTCCACATCTGAACCCTTTAAGCCCTGGTTCCAGGTCCAGGTCCACATCTGAACCCTTTAAGCCCTGGTTCCAGGTCCAGGTTCACATGTGAACCCTTTAACCCCTGGTTCCAGGTCCAGGTCCACATCTGAACCCTTTAAGCCCTGGTTCCAGGTCCACATCTGAACCCTTTAAGCCCTGGTTCCAGGTCCAGGTCCACATCTGAACCCTTTAACCCCTGGTTCCAGGTCCAGGTTCACATGTGAACCCTTTAACCCCTGGTTCCAGGTCCAGGTTCACATCTGAACCCTTTAACCCCTGGTTCCAGGTCCAGGTCCACATGTGAACCCTTTAACCCCTGGTTCCAGGTCCAGGTTCACATGTGAACCCTTTAACCCCGGTTCCAGGTCCAGGTTCACATGTGAACCCTTTAAAACCCCTGGTTCAAGGTCCAGGTTCACATGTGAACCCTTTAACACCCTGGTTTCCAGGTCCAGGTTCACATCTGAACCCTTTAACCCCGGTTCCAGTCCAGGTTCACATGTGAACCCTTTAACCCCTGGTTCCAGGTCCAGGTTCACATGTGAACCCTTTAACCCCTGGTTCCAGGTCCAGGTTCACATGTGAACCCTTTAACCCCTGGTTCCAGGTCCAGGTTCACATGTGAACCCTTTAACCCTAACCCTTTAAAGGTTCTGCTGTGTGTGTTCAGGTGTCATTCCAGCTGCTGTCAGTTTGTGTTTGTGTTCCTTTTCTTCAGTGGTTTAGTTTTACTGTGTTTTAGGTCAAAACAGGTGGAAGAACAGAAAAAGACAAAGAGATGAACTGAAGTTTGACAGGTTGGACTAAATAAGGCACTAGAATGGACATCAGTAAGAGATTTCAGATGTTGAACATCAACTGTGAACTGGAACAAACTGAACAACAACAAGGAGTTGAGTTGGTTTTTGTTTTGGGCTCTGCCACCCCCCCCCCCCCCCCCCCAAAAAAAAAAAAACCCAAAAACCTCAAAATCATCTATTTTTATAGTGGGTCGTTCTCACTCATTGCTCTGTATGTTACCTCCCATTCCACTGGCAGCGGGGCTTGTACTGAGCATGCTCAGATTGTCTATGGAAACAACAAGGTCCTATTGTATCAGCACCATTTGACATTTTTCTTATTGTGTAAACGGTTTGAATTTATGGATATTTGAAGTAGATCGTGCATTCAGACAGTCAGGGCTTAAAGGGTTCACCTTGTCGTCTTCATATTTGTGTTGGTGGTTCATCTGGTGATGGTCTCGGTCCTTCGCTCAGACCAGGTCTTTGTTTTGTTTTCCACTGGGTTTTCTCACGCCACAGTGGTGAGCGCCCACCAAGCCCACAAGCACACAGACGAAGCAGTCACTGGGCTGACTGTTTGGCCATCCACCCACTGCAGTTCTTCTTCTGGTTGTTCCTTCAGAGCTAGTTCGTCATGTAGGAGAGTAGGTTCCCTCTGTCTCCGATTCCTTTTCGTTGCACTTCTCTTTTCTGATCCCATTCACACAGTCCACATTCCCACGGGCCATCCGCCACCCGCTGACCCACTTTTCCTCCGCAGAGAAACTTTGGCTTAAAGGCATATTTGGGCTTCAGTGTTTATCAAAGCACTATGGGTACTGTCATTATCTTCATAACCTGACACCGCTTCCAACATTTCCAGACCCCATTTGAGTTGTCCTAGATTCTGGCATGTCAGCCTGGATACAAGGAAACAAAGGGAAGTGCACCTTCAGTAGACTGGTGGTGGTGCGACACTTGAGGAGCATAAGTATCATTTCAGCCTGTATTCAGACAGTGCTGGCCTCATAATTTTTGTTTCAGGCAGCTCTTACCAGTGAGCTGACCTACTTTGGCCATAACGTGGGAGAAAGAGAAGCATAATGGGTAGAGAAAGTGAGTTCCCACATGCCAAAAGCTCCAACATGTATAATTAACAAGGAAGCTGCAGAACAATGAGGCCCAGTCTGGAGTGCTGCAGGCAGCGTGGCAGCAGTTCCCTCTCACATGAAGCGCTTCAGCTTTTACCTGACACGGAGCTGGTTATTGACGCAAAATGTATCAATGGAAACAACCATTTTAGTGTTGGAACTCCTGTCGTGTCCTTCTGTTCTACGGTTATGAATCAGAACCATAGACAGTATAGATAGACTGAAGCTGCTTCCTCCCATTGTGCAAAAAAAAAAAAAAAAAAAAAAAAGCCAAAATTCCATGGTCAGAAGAGCTGCCATGTTGCGTATGTGACCCAGTCTGGAGCCAGAGTCTGCAAAGTAAAGGTGTGATGATGCCATGGCCCTGTTCCCACTTCTCATAACAACATTAAACATCTGTAAAGGGACATTTGTGCCACTGTTCATTAAGTGTCTTGTGTAAACAACCGTTTCAGTGCATTGGACCTCTGCAGCCACCAGCAGCTCACTGAATACTGAAGCAAGATGGTCCAACATCTGACCTCATGTTCTTATTTTTTCAACAGAAGAAAATAAATGTTCGACAAACCCCTGCAGGTCAATGCTGCCACCTTAATGCCACTAGACAAAACCTGTAATCGTGAAGTTTGAACAATGCTGTAATTTATTTAATGATGAGATGTCAAATTAGATCCTCCATACGCTGAGTGTTTTTGTATATGTTCTTACTTTTTGTTTGTGGCAGGTATAGAGTAAATGTCCACAATAATAGACATTATACAGACTAAATGTCCACAATAATAGACATTATACAGACTAAATGTCCACAATAATAGACATTATACAGGACTACATGTCCACAATAATAGACATTATACAGACTAAATGTCCACAATAATAGACATTATACAGACTAAATGTCCCAATAATAGACATTAACAGACTAAATGTCCACAATAATAGACATTATACAGACTAAATGTCCACAATAATAGACATTATACAGACTAAATGTCACAATAATAGACATTATACATACGAAATGTCCACAATAATAAGACATTATACAGACTAAATGTCCACATAATAGACATTATACAGACTAATGTCCACAATAATAGACATTATATAGACTAAATGTTCCACAATAATACACATTATACAGACTAAATGTCCCACAATAATAGACATTATACAGACTAAATGTCCACAATTAAAATACAGAAACAACACATTATACAGCCTAATGTCCACAATAATAGACATTATATAGACTAAATGTCCACAATAATAGACATTATACAGACTAAATGTCCACAATAATAGACATTATACAGACTAAATGTCCACAATAATAGACATTATATAGACTAAATGTCCACAATAATAGACATTATACAGACTAAATGTCCACAATAACAGACATTATATAGACTAAATGTCCACAATAATAGACATTATATAGACTAAATGTCCACAATAACAGACATTATACAGACTAAATGTCCACAATAACAGACATTATACAGACTAAATGTCCACAATAATAGACATTATACAGACTAAATGTCCACAATAACAGACATTATACAGACTAAATGTCCACAATATAGACATATACAGACTAAATGTCCACAATAATAGACATTATACAGACTAAATGTCCACAATAATAGACATGAGTGTTTTGGCCTTTTTGTACGAGGTAGGTTCTGCATAGTTTTGACTGGCAAGTTCTGAGTGTTCTGCTTTTCTGTGTGTCATGGACTCCATATATTGAGTCTTTCTGTATGCAGTAGGATCTGAATATTTTCAGCCTATTGTATGTGGTAGATTAGAATATTCTGGTCTTTTGTATTTCGTATGTGCTGTATTTTTTGGACTTTTCTCTCCACAGTAGATTCTGCACATTTGAAACCGTTCCCTGTGGAGTATGTTCTGAAGGTTTAGGCCTTTCTGTGAGTGGTAGCGTTTTGGATCTGTATATGTTGACCTTTTGTGTACATGGTAAGTTCTGAGTATTTTGATGGGAAGGTTCAAATAGTTGTAAGCCTGTCTGTATGCATGAGGGTGTGAGTATTTGGAGCTTTCAGTGTGTTTAGGCCCTGACTCTGGAGTCAGATTAGCTTCAGAGGTCTGGGTCAGGATTAGCTCGGGTTATTACCGGGTTATGGCATTGCCATGATCAGGAGGGGATCACAGCCGCTCTACACAGTGTCTGTGTTTCTACTAGAGTTTCCACGACGACTGTCCTTGAATTAGCTTGGTGCTATGCTTTGCTAGAAACATTGACAAAGTCAATTAATAAGTCCTCACGTTTTAATTCACCATTTACCTGTGAGGATTATTGTATCTATGATTGAAGCACAAAACAAAGTAAAACTGACCAAAACAGGAGCTCAGACAGATATCAGACACTCCTTTGGAAACACCTCTGGTGTGGTTTCAAGCCTTCTAGAAGACGGAGCTCAACCACTTCACAGCACAGATGTGGTGCAGCTGTCGCACTGGAAATAAGGGGGATGGCCGTCCCAGGGGTTAGTCCGTCCCAGGGGTTAGTCCGTTCCCAGGGGTTAGTCCGTCCCAGGGGTTAGTCTGTCCCAGGGGTTAGACTCCCAGGGGTTAGTCTGTCCCAGGGGTTAGACTCCCAGGGGTTAGTCCTGTCCCAGGGGTTAGACTCCCAGGTGGGGTCAGCTGCAGGAGTATTTACTAGGGGCCATTTACACGGCGTCGGATTCAGTCGACTCCAGGAAGATTTCATGGCGGATTAGCCTTCTGTTACCATGGAAACGGTGCCTAGAGTGCCTGAATCCGGAAACTTTTGATACCAGGGTCCAGGGTGGAATGTTATCGATACGCTCCGCATTTCAGCTCTGTGTTAACACGAATCGGAGCGTTCTGGGGTAAAATATGACGTCCACCGCATGCGCGCGCAGCCAAGAACCGCCAGTTAACCCACTCCGGGCCAGTTGGTGGCGGTAATGCGCCTCCAAGCTGGTTTGCCAGCCTCTATGACACAATAAAGCTGCAGAAAAAGAAGGAACAACCACAACAACAATGGCCGGTTTCAGTACAACATACGTGCTGCTAACTGTGCTCAGCTCGTCTGTCCAGACAAAGAAGTCCTGCGTCTTTGTACGACCACTCGCCATTGTTGTTTGTAAATAGTGTTGTCCGCCTCTTCTTCTTCTCCTCATTTACAGGCTGTCTAAACCGGAAATCGTTTGTGTGCAGGTGCGTGTTTTACCGCCACTGTTTCACTACAGCTCTACATTGCCAGCTACTGGTCTGGCATGGCCACTACAGCGTATTCAGCCGTCCTCGCGGACTCATGTTAACGCAGATCGTTATCATAGCGGTTTCATCTTAACGCAGAATGATTTTATAACGCAAAGGAGAAATCTTTGCCGAGTGTTGCCGTGTAAACGTACCCCTAGACTTGCACTGATTACTCGGCCATGCTCAGAAATTGGCCGATTTTCTCCTGGTCAGTCATGACCTGTGACCTGTGTGACTGTGGCTGGTCAGGTCTGAAAATGCCTGGTTTTGAGGGCAGGTCAAATTCTTGCCGCTGCACCTTGCCAGACCCAGGGCCAGTTCCAGATAGTCATCCTCTGGATGTGGAGGAGCAGCAGCTCTACTCTGAGCTCCTCCCCCTATCCCTGTGTGTCCACCCACCCTACGGAGGAAACTCGACCACCTGTATATGGGATCCTGTACTAACCCTAACCCTAACCCTGACCCTAACCCTGATCTAGGGCTGCACGATTAATCGATTTTAAATCAAAATCTGATTTTTTTAATTAGGACGATTTTTAAAAAAGGGAACTCGTAAAATCGATTTCATCTCTCTCATGCCTCCGGGCCACGCGCTTGCGGGCTCCCGTAGGCTCCTCCTCCTATCAGTGACAGCGGTCTGTCACAGAAGTCCGTGTAATGACCGGACTTTAAATGTGTTCATGAACCCGCAGTACTTATACCAATGTAAGCCGTGGCTTCACACACGGATCCCGCAACTGAAATAGAACTGCATGCGGATCATTCATCTTACGTTGTCCCGGATCCGTACCATACTGTCTTCTTCCGATCCGGGTCCGGGTCTCGGGGTCATCAGCCTCAGCAGAGGAGCCCACACAGCCCTGTGCCCACACACACCAGCTCCACAGATAGAATCCCTCCAGTGTGTCCTGGGTCGGTCTGTTCCACGCACGGATCCCCCAGTTTAAATAGAACCGCATGTGGATCACTCATATGAACCTGGTCCACGCACGCACGCACGACTGATGCCTGTCACTGACTGACACTGGTATCAGTGCTGTGGACCAGATACCCAGAAAAATAAATAAATAAATATTTTTTTTTAATAATTAATTTAGTCCTCTTACTTGTTAATTTTTTCATTCACAAATGTAAGTTCTGTAACACAAAACCAAATATTATTTATTTTTTGAAAGATGTTGAACTTTATTTAAAGCTGTTAGATAAATCTGGAAACAAAACGGCAGGTATAAAAAAGGCTATAAAAACATAAGTATTTGCTCTGATTTGGACATTGTATTATAGTGTATTCCCCCTGGCAAACTTATGTTATTTTCTTGTTGTATACATTGTTTGTATACTCTACTTCATTCAATAAAGATTTAATTAAGAAAAAATAAACTTTTGTGGGTTCATCACGTGATCCCATCACAGATTTGAGGTCAGAGCAGTGCCTTGCATTGTGCGCTGCTCATGAAAACGACATGCTGACTTCTGTTGTCTTTTGTAGTTTTACCCAAGAAATCAAAATCGAAAATCGAGTTTTTAGAGGAAAAAAATCGGGATTTTTTTTTTGCCAAAATCGTGCAGCCCTACCCTGACCCGGTCATGACCCAAAGCCCATGACCTATGGTCATAAAAAGTGGGTGTGTCTGACCATTTTTCCTTCAAATATGATCACTTTCAGCTGCTGGTACGATACGATATAGCTCAGTGTTGTTACAGACAGATTTGCTAAATGTCATGAATATTTTTTGGAGTAATGATCTCATGTGCACCTTCAACAATTGTGCCAGTTTTGTAGTACTTCATTTGATTTGCAGTCATAACAGTACAGAGTAACAGAAGTCAGGGGAATGCCTACACACGTGTGCACATTAAAAGCAGATGTATGGATGTGTTTTTGACTGGTTTACTGGTACATTGTGCTGTCAGGAGCTGCCGCTGTCTGCTCTGCTCATGGGAACACTCTGCATTAACAGGCCTCTGACGTTCTTGTGTTCCCAGAAAGAGCAAGCAGACGAGTCCATGGGAGCGTTTGTGTTGTCAGAACAGGAGCACAGTGCCAACAGAGGAGGCCCACCCTCCGACTCTGATACAATGAAGTGTTTGGAAAATGCAAATGACATACTAGTGGTAGTTACTTAGTTACAGTCCTGTGCAAAAGTCCTGGTCCAACATTAGGTGTGCTGGTTCAGTAAAGTTCTAATGTTCACACATACAGATGTTCCCTCTGCACTCAACATGTATTTAACCCTTCTGTTCAGACAAGATGAGCTTTTATATCAGGTTTCATTCAACACAGGTTCGATGTTTCTGTTTGGGCTGTTTCTTGTCATGGGGTCAGAGGTCTTTCTAAACAGGAACTTAAATCTTTAAAACTCATTTAGTTCAGTTTTTTGTGTGTCTTTTAAGGCTTGCACACATTTCCTGTTTTCTTGTTGAATCTGAAGAAAAGAGAGTGAAATAAATATGTATGACTAAGACTTTTGCACAGTGCTACATAAATCTGTACAAGAAAGTTGGAAAAGCCTCCAAAACCTCCACAACGCATCAACAAAACATGTTCAAATGATTAAGTCTCATAATGATCATGAAACCCCTGTAGCTACAGATCTGTTGGATGTAAAATGTCCCCAGAATGCAGCGCCTGCACCTTCTAAATGGTATGTGGCTTGTGTAGACGACAAAAGAGTGGTTCTTGAAACAGAACTGACGTAGTGATAGAAGCAGGTACTGGATAAGCTGCTTGTTGACAGAAACCAGACGATCCTGCAGTTGCATAATGTCAAATTTGATATAATTACAGTGGTTTTTTTTTGCATGTTTCAGGTCTTCAGTGACCTATGACAATGATTAACTCAGACTGTGTATGTGTCAGAGCTTTAACAAAACACTTCAGTTGTGTCATTTTCCCTAATGTTCATTCACCAAGTTCACATGGAGTTGAAAGTAGACTTACTATAAAGAATTTCTTCCTGGTTTGTCCTTATTTTTTGTCTTCCAGGTAAAACCATCCTCCTGACCACCTAAACACACCACCGCCATCTAAAGCTTTTTTTTTTCAACTTTGTTGAAAATATATGTGTATACAAAGCATCGAGAAATTTTGAACAAACATCAAGATGTCAAAAGGAAAAATCATCCAAACAAATGAATTAACATAATGCAAAGGCTCACAGACACAAAGAAGAAAAGACAAATAATAATGATAAACATAACTTAAAATGTAAAGATCTTAGAAGAAATAAAACAAAACATCAGAGAGTAAATTCAGTCCATTTTAAATAATTCTTTATAAATTGTCAAAGTGCTTGTGCTTGTCTTATTAAAGATAAAATTCCAGTGATTTAAAATATTTTTCAAATTCAGTCAAAAAACTGTAAAATTTGGGCGTGGTTAGGCATATTTACTTTTGTCTGTGTGAACTTTTCCAAATAAAATGATCAAATTACCAATAAATTCAAAATGACATCTGTCATGTTCAAAATATGTAAGTATGTTTGGAGATGTTCTAGTTATATTTTCAGTACATTTAGATCTGAGATAGTTTTCAATTTTAGACCAAACGCCAGAAGAATGCACACAAAGAACTAATACGTGTAAAGTGGTTTCAGGATATGAATGGCACTGCCGTCTAAAGCTACTGGACTGGACACTTCTCCAATGACATGATATCCTACACTTCCTGTCCCGTAAGTGGGCGTGGCCAGGCGGGTTAAGAAGGTTTTCTGGATGAATTAAAGTAGATTAATAAGATCTAAATAAAGTAATTATACATACCAATAAACATCACATTGTACTGGTAACTGTTTGGATGTCGATCTCCTCTGCTTGACCGTTGTCCGTGTTACTAGACCTCCCGGGTGTCGGTCAAGGATTTTGCGATCTGAGTGGCTGAAGCGCATCGTTTGAATGTCAGTCTGTGCGGAGGATTTGTTACTTTCACCATGAGACAAGAAAGTCTGTCACTGGATATTACCTGTTTTTTTGTGCATCTTTTATTCCTTTTTGTCTTTTCACCTCCTTTGTGAACAGTTTAAAGCCACAAATGAATATCTCTGTTCATTAACTTTCACTCACGACCACAAAGCAACCTTTAGACAATATTTTGATCTTGTATTGGGATGACTTGTTAGTTTTGACTGCTCACGATAACATTTTCATCCAGTTTGATCAAGTAATTCTCTGAATTTACCAACGGGACTGAAACTAGGTCAGTTAGTCATAATCTTCAGTCATTCGGGGGTTAATTGCACTGGCCTACTTTGCTGATTTTCAAATGCTCTAAATATGCAGGGGGAGTGTATTCTTGGCGTCACACGCCTTCCACAGTCATCCTTCGGATGCTCATCAGTATGTGGTGATGTCATGGCCCTTTGTGGAGTGAAGTGAAGCTCCTTTCACATGCAGGCAGAGGCGGGCCCTCTTGGCCTTCACACCATCCAGAACCAAACAATGGTTTCATTTCAGGCCTAAACAGATTAGTGTCAGTGTGTGTGTGTGTGTGTGTGTGTGTGTGTGTGTGGGTGGGGGGGTGCATTCCCTCAAACCGACCCACAAACAGCTGGCCAGACCTATAAATACTGCTCCTATCAGGCCTCTGCGGGCTCGGCCATCGGTGATAACAGCCGTGTGACTGGATGTTTGAGTCACATGCAGTCGTGACTGCGGTGATGGCTTTGGAATTCTGGGAAATCATGGTGGAGAAAATCCTCACTCCATAGACAAATGCCTTCTTCTACTTGGACTGCATCATTATTATTACTCACCAATGAGGTCTAATCATGATGCACAATCTGAAGCACAGTTTTCACACGTCTTATGAAATACAGGCGACGTACAACTAAAGTAAGGTGTAGCAGGTTTTCCCCTCAGTTCGTCTCCGTCTGTGTGTGGTGGACTTTTGGTGGAACTGCCTGGAAACTCTGCATTCATCCTGTACGTTCTGTTATTCTGGACAGACTTTATTACAATATTTGACAAAGGCTAGATGAAGAAAACACTGGTTGACATTTTCACTCATGCAGTGGCAAGAAAAAGTATGAGAACCCCTGGTTGGTCATAAAATATGATCTGCATGTAAGTAACAAGTGCAGACAAACACAATGAGCTTAACCCAGTTCCACACAAACAAGTGGAACTGAACACACCTGGTAAACACTCACAGTGCTGCTGGTTCATTACCCATGGAAAATGACTCGACAGTGCTTTTGCTTTCTACACTAAGGAAGTTTAAAAACGCACAATGAAATTCATGAATGTTTGCCTTTTAATTCATGGACTATTTTTCCAGTTATAGTTATTGTTCTTATTGCACATATTCATGGGAAACATACACACAGGATTTGGAACGGTGGAGTGATGGACACCAAAGTGACATGCGTCGTCCGTCTGCGTCTTCTCTGCACGCAGCATCACCGTTGGCTGCACTCCAGCGTGGCGCTTTTACTACAGACATTTTCCCCAGTTTTACTTGAGGGTTGTTTTTTTTTTGTTTGTTTTTGGGACATTAAAAAAAGTCTGTTTTATTTTTGGTGTTTTTACACTCACTATTTGTGGATAACACAATGTTCTTCCTTTCTTCTACATCGTTCATTACAATTACATGCACATTTCCAATTATGCAAATTAGTGATGATGTCGTTTAGCAACTTCTTGTGCCTTTTTTTTTTTTTTTTTAATTCTTTTATTAAATTTTACAGTTGTTATAAAACAGAACAGAACAACTCAAACACCCACCCACCACACCAGTGTATTATAAGATACATATTAAAATATATTACATGACATATCGCAAAAAGACATACAGTCATAGTCATTAAAAGGTCTTGTTGGTATCAACACTTTTAAACAACAATACAAAGTTCAATAAAAAAAATAAAAATAAATAAATAAAAATTGAGGGCAAGTACAAAAACACGTTACAAAATCACAGTATATAATAAAAGGCTTTTACGAACAATTAAAGAACCATAGCATTGAAGTCCATTTGTTCAACAAACTGAAGGGCCGATTGCCAAATTTTAAAAAATTTTAGAGTATTGCCATGTATGGAATAACGAATATGCTCCAGAGTCAAATGTTGCATCAAGTCGTTGACCCAATGCTTAAATGTGGGCGGGGACTTATCCTTCCATTTTGTAAGAATTAGCCGTCTAGCTAAGAGAGTAGCAAACGCTATCATTGCGTTACTTGCAATGTTGAGACCCAATTCCGGCGATGTCACGCCAAAAATTGTGGTAATTGGAGATGGCTCAATGGTAGTTTTTAACACTTTAGAGAAAAAGGCATAAATTGACTTCCAAAATTCTCTTAGCTGTGGACAGCTCCAAAACATATGTGAAAGAGTACCAGATTCTGTGCGACAACGGTCACACACATCATCAACATTAGGTTGTATTAGAGAAAGTTTGACCTTAGACCAATGTAAACGGTGAACTACTTTAAACTGAATAACCCTATGTCGTTGACAAATTGAAGATGTGTGTATCCTGTCCAGAGCAACTTTCCATACTTCAAGAGGGTTTTTATAGGGAGGGTCACATGTGGACAACGCCTGCACATTGTTGGTTAATAATTTAGCCCAGTGGTTTCCAACCTTTTTTGTCTCCTGACCCCATCTGAACATCACACATTCTGCTGACCCCAGACGTGTAGATGTAGATGGAACACCACACACACTACTACATTTGGAAGACCAGCAAAATGAAGGTTATCACTAGTCATAGCATGTATAACCTGGAATAAAACAAAGAACTACTTACACTTGACTGTGTTCTAGGGATGGAACGATAGGAAAATGTCATATCACAGTTATTGTGACCAAAATTATCACGGTTATCATTATTATTGTGGTATTATTGAAATTGTGTTCAAAATGTTCAAAAAGTACGAATACACACACTGACATAATTTAACCAAGTTGTATTTTGAAAAAATAAGTAAATAAATCGTAGTCCCACTGTCCCTTCTGTGTCAGAAACATTCACATATTAACCCTTAGTGGTCTGAGTCTATTCTGTCTGTTTTTCAGTCCTTTTGATTTGGCCTTTATATACTATAGAAACAAATGTTTACTATACTCATGTTTGGATCTGTTTTTTCAGCACAACTTCATCTAGATCATCTGTCTATTATTTTTTCACTTGAACCTACTATAAAAACACAAAAAAATATAAAATCCAATTTGAAAAATGTATATAATTTATTGCATAAATAACACACAGATGCTTAACAAACCTTTTCACAGACTTTAAAAGTGAATATTGGTTCAAATATTAGGTATAGAAAATTAAAATTGTAATAAATTAAAACTATACTCAAATATTTGACATAACAGCAGATCTTTACGTAGGGTTTTTTTCTTTAAAAGTGCGGTAATCAAACACAGTTATCATGAGAATTAGAATTTAAACGGTAATACTAACTGTGATTTTACAGCGGTTTATCGTTATACCGGTAATCGTTCCATCCCTACTGTGTTCCTTCACACTTACCGAGGAACTAATGATCCACGGACATGTCGTCATAAATCATGTTTCCTGTCATTTATCTCTGCTTAATGACAAAGGCATAATAGATGACATGTCTTATTTTGGGTCCTGAGCCTCAGTTTGGGGCAGGTGGCTCTGTCCTCCAGGATGATTGAAGCATGGTCTGAATAACTGTGTGGTAGAAGCTGACTCTGAGTGTCCTGTATGTTGTTGTAGGTACGACACTGGCAAAGACGGCTTCATCGACCTGATGGAGCTGAAGCTGATGATGGAGAAGCTGGGAGCCCCCCAGACCCACCTGGGCCTCAAGAACATGATCAAAGAAGTGGATGAAGACTTCGATGGCAAACTGAGCTTCAGAGAGGTGAGGGTCAAAGGTCCTGATACGCTGCTGTGGGGGACACCATTTCACCACCGTTTATGTTGGATCAACGTCTTGCTGGTGCTTGTTCATAAAACAGAGAATTGTTCAGATCGTTTGTCTGTTTTTGGCGGTGGTTGAAGATGGTGTCTACTTATTTATTCATGAGTGGTGTGTTGATTTGCATAAGCAGATATTTAAAAAAAAAAAAAAGAAAAGGATTTGGATTCACAAACTACTCATACATTCAGTGTCACTATAGCAGTGTTTTTCAACCGTGGGGTCGCCTGAAATTTCTAGTTATTGATAAAAATACAAAATAAAATTACTAATAAAAATCTATGTTGAGTTGACAGAGACAATCCCAGTCCATCCCAGACAAACTGTGAGTGTGAAACTGCAGCACTGTGGTTCTGTTTGTGTCACATGTTCACTGTGGTCAGTTTCAGATGCTGCAGCTCTTTCATCATTCATAGTTTCAGTTGTTGTTTGTTCAGTATTAATTGTCCCAGACCCCCCCAGATCCACCACAGATCCACCTCCAGTGTTAGACTGACCCCCCAGATCCACCACAGATCCACCTCCAGTGTTAGACTGACCCCCCAGATCCACCACAGATCCACCTCCAGTGTTAGACTGACCCCCCAGATCCACCTCCAGTGTTAGACTGACCCCCCAGATCCACCACAGATCCACCTCCAGTGTTAGACTGACCCCCCAGATCCACCACAGATCCACCTCCAGTGTTAGACTGACCCCCCAGATCCACCACAGATCCACCTCCAGTGTTAGACTGACCCCCCAGATCCACCCCAGATCCACCTCCAGTGTTAGACTGACCCCCCAGATCCACCACAGATCCACCTCCAGTGTTAGACTGACCCCCCAGATCCACCACAGATCCACCTCCAGTGTTAGACTGACCCCCCAGATCCACCACAGATCCACCTCCAGTGTTAGACTGACCCCCCAGATCCACCCCAGATCCACCTCCAGTGTTAGACTGACCCCCCAGATCCACCACAGATCCACCTCCAGTGTTAGACTGACCCCCCAGATCCACCACAGATCCACCTCCAGTGTTAGACTGACCCCCCAGATCCACCACAGATCCACCTCCAGTGTTAGACTGACCCCCCAGATCCACCACAGATCCACCTCCAGTGTTAGACTGACCCCCCAGATCCACCTCCAGTGTTAGACTGACCCCCCAGATCCACCCCAGATCCACCTCCAGTGTTAGACTGACCCCCCAGATCCACCACAGATCCACCTCCAGTGTTAGACTGACCCCCCAGATCCACCACAGATCCACCTCCAGTGTTAGACTGACCCCCCAGATCCACCTCCAGTGTTAGACTGACCCCCCAGATCCACCCCAGATCCACCTCCAGTGTTAGACTGACCCCCCAGATCCACCACAGATCCACCTCCAGTGTCAGACTGACCCCTCAGATCCACCACAGATCCACCTCCAGTGTTAGACTGACCCCCCAGATCCACCTCCAGTGTTAGACTGACCCCCCAGATCCACCCCAGATCCACCTCCAGTGTTAGACTGACCCCCCAGATCCACCACAGATCCACCTCCAGTGTTAGACTGACCCCCCAGATCCACCCCAGATCCACCTCCAGTGTTAGACTGACCCCCCAGATCCACCTCCAGTGTTAGACTGACCCCCCAGATCCACCCCAGATCCACCTCCAGTGTTAGACTGACCCCCCAGATCCACCCCAGATCCACCTCCAGTGTTAGACTGACCCCCCAGATCCACCCCAGATCCACCTCCAGTGTTAGACTGACCCCCCAGATCCACCCCAGATCCACCTCCAGTGTCAGACTGACCCCCTACACAGGGGGATCTGGGGGGTCAGTCTAACACTGGAGGTGGATCTGGGGTGGATCTGGGGGGTCAGTCTAACACTAGTCCCAGTCTAACACAGGGACCTCCAGTGTTAGACTGACCCCCCAGATCCACCCCAGATCCACCTCCAGTGTTAGACTGACCCCCCAGATCCACCTCCAGTGTTAGACTGACCCCCCAGATCCACCCCAGATCCACCTCCAGTGTTAGACTGACCCCCCAGATCCACCACAGATCCACCTCCAGTGTTAGACTGACCCCCCAGATCCACCCCAGATCCACCTCCAGTGTTAGACTGACCCCCCAGATCCACCTCCAGTGTTAGACTGACCCCCCAGATCCACCCCAGATCCACCTCCAGTGTTAGACTGACCCCCCAGATCCACCACAGATCCACCTCCAGTGTTAGACTGACCCCCCAGATCCACCACAGATCCACCTCCAGTGTCAGACTGACCCCCTAGATCCACCACAGATCCACCTCCAGTGTTAGACTGACCCCCCAGATCCACCCCAGATCCACCTCCAGTGTTAGACTGACCCCCCAGATCCACCACAGATCCACCTCCAGTGTCAGACTGACCCCCTAGATCCACCACAGATCCACCTCCAGTGTCAGACTGACCCCCCAGATCCACCACAGATCCACCTCCAGTGTTAGACTGACCCCCCAGATCCACCCCAGATCCACCTCCAGTGTTAGACTGACCCCCCAGATCCACCCCAGATCCACCTCCAGTGTTAGACTGACCCCCTAGATCCACCACAGATCCACCTCCAGTGTTAGACTGACCCCCCAGATCCACCACAGATCCACCTCCAGTGTCAGACTGACCCCCCAGATCCACCCCAGATCCACCTCCAGTGTTAGACTGACCCCCCAGATCCACCACAGATCCACCACAGATCCACCTCCAGTGTTAGACTGACCCCCCAGATCCACCACAGATCCACCTCCAGTGTTAGACTGACCCCCCAGATCCACCACAGATCCACCTCCAGTGTTAGACTGACCCCCCAGATCCACCACAGATCCACCTCCAGTGTTAGACTGACCCCCCAGATCCACCTCCAGTGTTAGACTGACCCCCCAGATCCACCCCAGATCCACCTCCAGTGTTAGACTGACCCCCCAGATCCACCCCAGATCCACCTCCAGTGTTAGACTGACCCCCCAGATCCACCTCCAGTGTTAGACTGACCCCCCAGATCCACCCCAGATCCACCTCCAGTGTTAGACTGACCCCCCAGATCCACCACAGATCCACCTCCAGTGTTAGACTGACCCCCCAGATCCACCCCAGATCCACCTCCAGTGTTAGACTGACCCCCCAGATCCACCCCAGATCCACCTCCAGTGTTAGACTGACCCCCCAGATCCACCACAGATCCACCTCCAGTGTCAGACTGACCCCCTAGATCCACCACAGATCCACCTCCAGTGTCAGACTGACCCCCTAGATCCACCACAGATCCACCTCCAGTGTTAGACTGACCCCCCAGATCCACCTCCAGTGTTAGACTGACCCCCCAGATCCACCCCAGATCCACCTCCAGTGTTAGACTGACCCCCCAGATCCACCCCAGATCCACCTCCAGTGTTAGACTGACCCCCCAGATCCACCACAGATCCACCTCCAGTGTCAGACTGACCCCCCAGATCCACCACAGATCCACCTCCAGTGTTAGACTGACCCCCTAGATCCACCACAGATCCACCTCCAGTGTCAGACTGACCCCCTAGATCCACCACAGATCCACCTCCAGTGTTAGACTGACCCCCCAGATCCACCACAGATCCACCTCCAGTGTCAGACTGACCCCCTAGATCCACCACAGATCCACCTCCAGTGTTAGACTGACCCCCCAGATCCACCACAGATCCACCTCCAGTGTTAGACTGACCCCCCAGATCCACCCCAGATCCACCTCCAGTGTTAGACTGACCCCCCAGATCCACCCCAGATCCACCTCCAGTGTTAGACTGACCCCCCAGATCCACCCCAGATCCACCTCCAGTGTTATGCCATGTTTCCACTGTGTGGTACCGGCTCAACTCAACTTGACTTGGCCTTTTTGCGTTTCCATTATGAAAAAGGACCTGGAATCTGGTACCTGGTACTAGTTTTTTTGGAATCACCTCTACTAAACTGTGGCGTATGAACACTGCAGACCACTGATTGGTCAGACAGTTGTCTCTGTGACCTGCCGTTTTACCAAAAACAGATGCGTTAGTGGACAGTAAATCTGTGGGTCCATGAATCCACATGAGAACAGCCCAGAACTCCACCAGGGTCGGTCCAGGACATTCAGTCTGTGGTGGAAGACGTAAACATTCAGACGAGACAACAGGCAACGAGCGAGTTTTCAGCAACTCTGAGCAGACGACCAGAAATAACACGCTGCATCGCTATGACGACCAGGTACTGTAAAGGCAGTAGTGTCCTGGAATGGAAACGGTCTGCAGGAATACCGAGTCGATCCGAGTCGAGCTGGTTCCACGTAGTGGAAATGCAGCATTAGACTCATTCCCCCCAGAACACCACAGCAGGTCATTCCTGCCTGTGGCCGTTAAACTCTGAGTGTCACACACCCTATTTGACATATTGGATTATGTTTTTCCATTCAGGTTTATATTTTTCACTCTGGACTATATTTTTCAGATCTATATCGAGCTTAATTTTTGCACATTTGTAGTTTCAACAGAACGACACATTCTAACAGGAATAACTGAACGTCTCTTGTACATTTCTGTCCATTTCTAGTATATAACTTTACTTTCTCTTAAGTCGCTTTCTTTCTGTACTTTAACTGTAACGCACAAATTTCCCACCGGGGATAAATAAAGTGTTTCTGATTCTGAAACTAAACTAAATTAATTATGTAACAATAACAAACACACCCACCAGGCGATTGCACTGCTCATACACTATCTGAAAATATCTGTTTAATATTCCTTGTTCAGCCACTGTTTGTCTGGTGTCATCACTTCTGAATTCTTTCACACATCACTCGTTTTCTAATGTGATTAGGACAGTGGATTCACATGTTGTATTTGGCGTCAGTTGGCGACCCAGTGAAAACAAGTCCATGACCCATTTTAGGTCCCTGGAAAGACGGAATTAGACCATTACATACAGCACAAACTGCACAGACTGTTGTTCATTTTAATGTTAGGTGAACAGATATGGGGCTTTAGTACGGTAAATAATGAAGTGAGCAGAGGTTGAATCCATTCGTCTGTTGGCTGGTGCCTTCAGTCCTGTCTGTCTAAACCAGGAGTGTCAAACTCAGGCTCTTTCACTGTCCACATTCAGCCCAGTTTGATCTCAGTTGGATCAGACCACTAAAATAATAGCAGAATAACTTACAGAAATTGACAACGCCCAAGTTTCTATTTGTTTTAATGCAAAAAAAAAACAAATTATGAAAATTTTTATCTTTACAAATTATCCAAACAATAAGTGTGAATAACCTGAAAAAATTTTTCTTAAGAAAAACCAATGCAATTTTAACAATATTATGCCTTAACTTCTCATTTATACATGTTCATTACAGATTGGATCTATAAAGGCCCAAAACATTTACTAACAGGCTGAAAATTGTTAAAATAATTTTCTTTAGACACTTCAGGTTGTTCATATTTGTTCAGATTATTCACATTATTAAAGGATAGTTTGTTAATGTATACAATATTTTCATGATGTTTTTGCACTAAAATAAAGTGAAACATTTTCATTATTTATAGGCATAATGTAAAGTTATTTTTTTCACATTAAACCAAGAACAATATTTGGATTCATTATTTTTTAATTCTTTTTTTATATATGTTTATTGATTTTCCATTTTAATGAACATACGATTATAAACACAACAATATAACACTCCAAACAAACAAAAAACCCTTCTAAACCCCTTCCTCCCACCCTCAATAAGATCTATGATGAATAAAATACAATACTGATAATAATGTCAGTACGTGCATTACAAATTGAGCATACACACATTTCAGTGGACTTTAATGTAAATACAGACACATATATCCAATGCATCATGAGTCCATAATTTGGTCTTCCTCTTCATTTCTGTTTCTATTTCACAATACTAAGACTCTAGCCATGGAACTAGTAGTAAGCTATTTTGAAATCATAGTTGTGGTTGTAACTGTCCTTGTCCAGTTGTAGGCATTTGCACATTTAAGCTCTTCATAAAGGTTAGGAGAGAAGACCACGTCTGGTAAAAGTCCTCAACCCTTCCTGTTGCCATGTCAGTCAGTTTGTCCAGTGCCACGTTAGATGACAGCTCTGTAATCCACTGGCCAGAGGCAGCTCCCTCAGGCTCCTTCCACTTTAAGGCAATTACATGTTGAGCTTCTAACAGACAGAAATTAATTAGTTTACGTTCCGTTACAGGCGCTGGATTTAGAGTCATTATTTATAGGTTATCATGCAGTTGTTTTACTTTAGATCACATTAGTCTGAATGTGGAACCAGAACTAAAAAGGGGTAGACACCTTTGACAGGTCGTATCTGAAGTGGAATGTTTGCATTTCAGAAATTCATCCTGTGGGTCAGACCGGACCCTCTGGTGGGTTAGACCGGACCCTCTGGTGGGTCAGACTGCACCCTTTGGTGGTTCAGACTGGACCCTCTGGGGGGTCAGACTGGACCCTCTGGCGGGT
>NW_021941438.1:146497-266497 GCF_902148855.1 Sphaeramia orbicularis | reverse complement strand
GGCAGGCAGCGTTCAAGCAGCTGCAGTCCACCTTCTGCTCATGACCACAGGAAGCAGATAAGAACCCCCCCCCCCCAAGAAATGCACATCCAGCGTTAGTCCCATTTTAGACATAGCTTCACACTGTACTTAACTTTAATCAGACAGAAATTGGCACTTTACTGAAAAAATACTAAGTTTTCTTAACTGGCATAAATACCTCAAAACTGCACACAGAATAATTGGGTTGATGCCCCGCCCCCTGCGGCTCCTCCACAGAAAAGTGTCGGGCAGAAACGTGCAACACTACTTTAACTGGGAGAACACATGTGGGTTTTTCTGTGGATGTGTGGAAGCAGTTGGGTTCTTCTCTACAAATACTGGAATCTCCACCTGAAGGGAATGGAAGCGGCTTCAGGAAAGTGACGTCGTCCTCAGTATGTTGTGCTTTGACCCTGTCCTACATGTGTGTGTTCAGCCGCTCTACTGGTTTAACTGGTCAAGTCATTCTATCGATGTTGAGTTTGTGAAGCATTTTTTATGACATTGTATAGTTCAGTTGTGTTTTGTTCATTTTGAAGACATGTTTTATTCTCACATTGTTTAAAAGAGCATATTTAATTAAATGGACCTTTTTCAACAACCTGCAGTGTAATAGAAACAGTAGAATGGATAAGTGTTGTGATTAGAGTGGAAGCATTGACATCACATAGGTTTGAAATGTGTCGTGGCTGATGCGGCTCTGGGCAGTTTTGGCCTCTGACTTCTCCTGTTTTTACATAGATTTATGAACGTGACACCATCTAGTCTGTGTTCTGAAACTCCACTTCACAAATCAGGGATTTGACCTTCACAGCATTTAGGGAATTCTGTTTTGTGACTGGGAGGGATTCAAATGGAAAATCCATGTGAAGTACAGAGTTGACAGGTCACATGTCAGCAGGTGGGATGGGCATGCTGCTGAAAAACACCCAGCATGCACCTCTCTCTACAAACCCAGGTTCAGCTCTCCTTCAAACAAGACGTACAAATTAAATACAAGTGGCAGAAAGTGTCTGCGTAGGGGGACGGGTCTGTAGTCCACTGTCCTGGTTCTGCTTCAAAAAAAGTCCAAAAGCCAGTGTGTGTCCTCTTAAATATACAGGCCGTGACTCAAATGAAAATGTTAGACTGTGACATGTCGGACTGTACCGTCCATGCACAGATGAGGCTGCTGTTGGTGCGATACCATGGGCACTGGCCGATCCCTGCATGGCCTTCTGGTCCTGGTTTTACTGCTAAAGGGACAGCGTACTTCCACAAGCATCTGACCAAATTTAAGAATAAATGTAGAACGCTGAAACATTCCATTCTCTTAAATTGACTCTCCATGACTCAACAACAGCAGTGTTTTGGAACATGACCCCTGCACCCCCCCAGCTCTGGACTGGTGCTAAACGTGGACCACATATGGGATCATACACAGTGTTCTAGGCATGAAGCTCCACCAGAACCGTGGCCTGTAACAAAGACATGGTTGTGCAGTCTGCAGTCCGCCCAGCCTGAATCAGCGCTAGTGTTCGTCCACAGCTGACCCCAGGACGCGGCCGCTGGAAAAAGCCTCTGTGGCATTTTCTGCTGCTCATTTCTTTAATTTGTCTGTCGTCGTTTGTTTTCTCATTTCACTTTTAGAGAGAAAACCAACCAATATATTAGCATAAATGTTGTAACAGTAGAAGTAAAAGTTAGAGAAGGCATGTTAGATGACTTCTGGTCCTAAACTGAACCCTGATTGGCTGAAGCACACACTGAGCCTGCATGTGCGGTCAACCTTTACTGGCTTTTGCTTCTTCGACCCAAATTCCCACATTAGACACTTAAGTTGTAATGTGAAAGTGTGTGTGGTGTACTTGAATATTCTGCTTCTAACAGCATGCACTTCTTCAGTATATACATGTATAAACCAGAGAGAGAAGACTCCATTCAAATCCAGCTGATGTTTGGGATCCGTGTTGGAGATAATCTGACCTCAGATCTGCTAACGTGTGCTGATTTTACATGGACGTACCAGCTAGTCGTCCTGGGAGTTTAGTGTTAAGTTTTTTGGAGTTTGAAAGTCATTCACAGGATTCAGACGTTTGTTGAAGAAGTGATGACTTTTTTTGCATAGCAGGTGTTACTGAAGGTGTTGACTTTTGGAGCGCAGTCTCCTGTAAATCCTCCTGGGTTTGATGTGGTCCAGGGTTTTCGTTGTGGTCCAACTCATTTCTCTGAAGTCCACGTTGATGGCTCATACACTGTGATGTTTGGTTGTAAAGCTTCTAAAGCGTAGATTAGCTGAACGGCCCCACTCCTCACATGCATATTGTGTTTCCGTCTGTGGTGTGTGTCGTTCACAGCTGTGACCTGTTCAGTGGTCCTGTGTCCTGTGTCTTCACATTAGACAGAAAATATGACAAGAACAGATCAGTCACATGTTCAGTAACGTTCACTGCAGGAGGGAGGAGACTTCCACCTCCTTTATGCATGGGCCAGTCTGTCCTGTGGGCTGAATCACAATCACAGGATGGGATTTAAAGCATGAGCTTCCTTTTCAGCTTTCAAAGAACAGCTGATTTATCTGTTTACGTAACAATTAACATTCAGCATTATATTAAAATCTATTCTAATAAAGATAGCACTATTTTCATTATAGATCCTTATTTTGGTATCGAAATCCAGGGATTAGGGCTCAAACGCATGGTCGTTTTCCACAGCGGAGACTAGTAATCTACAAACTGAATTATACATGGAGATGAAAGTGCATATGAAAAGGACAAATGTGGGCGTCAGTTTGTGAAATAGAAAACTTCAACAAAAAAAGCATTTAATGCTCAGTGAAGTCACAAATGTAACTTGTTTTATTTGGATATTTGATTAGAAAAAAAACATCAAAATGTGAGTAATCTGACAATCAGGCAAACTGTGTGACTTTCCTGGATGTCAAGTGGAGAGTTTGGAAGTGAAGATTCTGGGTCATGTAGTTAAAATAGTAACAGTCAAATTACTTGCTTTGAAAAACAACTTCATGTACACTCCGTTCATCTGAACTCCCTTTGAAATAAAAAAAAAAGCAGCTGTATGTTGTCGTTAGAACACCATCACACATGTGAGTGTGTTTCATGTCATTCCAATAAGAAGCAATTCCCAAAAATAGCTGCTCGTATTTTAATGAGAACAACTTCTACGCTGCAAAAATCTGAATGTGACCCAGTGGATTTGTGTCATTTCTGTTCCAAACATCTGATCACACTTAAAATCAGACACAATCACCTACAGAGGAACTGTGCACTCAGATAGAAGACCTGATTTACAGACAGTGGATCTGGAAAATTTAACTGAAGAAATCTTACCCAGATCATTTTCACTGGTTCCATTGGCAGATTTTTTTACTTGAATTAAGCAAAAAAAAAAAAAATCTGCCAATGGAACCAGTGAAAATTATCATGGTAACATTTCTTCAGTTAAATTTTCCAGATCTGTTGTCTGTAAATCAGGTCTTCTATCTGAGTGTACAGTTCGTCTGTAGGTGATTCTGTCTCTGATTTTAGGTGTGATCAGATGTTTGGAACAGAAATGACACAAATCCACTGGGTCACATTCAGATTTTTCTTCTCCTGCACAAACTGAAACGTGTCATTCATCCTTGTGTCAGGAGTTTGTAATACCACTACAACTACTACTACTGTATAACAGAAGCACAGTGTGAGCAGCACAGAGGTGTGTGTTCGGACCCAGGCTCACTTCACTGTGTGTGTGTGTGTGTGTGTGTGTGTGTGCTGAGGACACCACACACACATCTGATGCACTGGTTCTGCTCTTCAACCTGAGCTCTGACCAAGCAGCTGAAATCCACCTGAAGTTTGTGACAAATGCACCGTTTGATTTTCCTTCAGAGTGAGAACATGGATGTCACTGTGGTGTGTGTGTTCAGTTCAGAGACGAGCCGGTTCCCATCTGATAGTCCACTACGGTCCGGATCCGGACACCTGAACTTTAAGCACCAACCCCATCTGTCCTTGTTGTTGTTGTTGTTGTTGTTGTTGTTGCTGTTGTTGTTTACACCTTTTATCTTAAATGTGAGCTCCTTTTCCGTCGTCCAGAGTAACACCTGCATGTGAGCCGTAAGCCTGTTTTAAAGTTTGCATGAACAGGATTACATTTACTGCTGTCATTTGATGCTCTAATATTAGTTATGAGTCACAATGTTTAGAAGTTATTTGCCTGTTTTTCTGTTTTTCTGTTTGTTGACTTACATTTGTCCTTTTCTTTAGGTTTACTGCAGCCACGTCTGCTGATAATCTGCACTAACATGTGTTCCCTCTGCCAGGAGCTGTTGGATCACTGCTTTGTGTGTTTGTTTGTTTGTTTGTGTGTTTGTTTGTTTGTTTGTTTGTTTGTTAGCAATTTCCATCTGTCATCATTAAGCAATTTTCAAAAATTCATCAAAAATTCCAAACGACTGATTCTCCTCCAGTTGGATCCACCTGTAGCTTAGAACAGTCTCTGGTATGTGGAACTAAATTGTCCACATCCACTGTGGAATGTGGACTCTGTGGACATTTCCACTGAACACTGAAAATCCCATTTCCCACACATTTAAAATCAGAACTCAACTAATACTGATGTGAATTGAATCTGATTGGACAGACACATGACTGGGACCAGATTCCGCTGTTTGTGCTGAATGGAACAACCTGGAAACTGTTGGATTTCCACAGGACCACCGTTCAGGGTGCTCGGTGGAGGTGTGTGTTCTGAACACTGGTTATAAAATGTCTTCGTTATCATTCCTTCCCTCCCCTTTTTTTGTTTAAATCCCATTTTAAAGCCAGTCCACACAGATGCTCCTTGTTTTCGGAATCCTGTCTCCTTCCTAGTCATTCCTTTCGCTGCTGTTGTGAAACCTCGGTGTCTTTTCAGTTCAACACCAGATGTTGTGAATTTACACTCAGATCAGGATGCAGGTTTCACGTCCAGCTGTTTTTTTTCTTTTTTACTGTCGTCTGTTCCCTGAGCCTTTTTCTAATCACATGGTTTCCACGGCTGAACCCTTTTCCAGTCTCTTGTACTGAACATACTAAACCTCAGTCTTTTCATGTCACTCTGAAGGAAAATGAATGGAATGTGTTGTACAAGGTCCTGTTTGGTCTGATGTAAACCTTCAAACTGTATGAACCAAACCAAACCTGCAGCATGTCCACAGTCCAGTCCACACAGTGGAAGGTGTGTCCTGGTGTCCACATCCTGCTCTGTGCTCGTGTCTGTTTGATGACGCTCACTAATGCAGACTCCGTCGTATTCCACTCAATGCCTCCATGTTTGTGCTGGTGTTTCCACTTTGGCTGAGAAGCCCTGACCACAGCGCTGTTCCGCCGTCTGCCTGGTGACTTCCACTGTTCACATGTTCTTAGCATGTTCTGCTTGTCATACAACTAAACTACTGGATGGAACTAATATCTTCTTTGTCGTGGAAAATGTATTTTTCATAAATAAAATCATATATATATTGTTTTAATTTTAGCAGAGACTTATAAGTTGCCAAATCTGAAAAGGTCAGTGAAATATATTTTGGGCACTTGTAAAGATAATGTGTTGTAAACTTCCCTGTTGGAACGGAAAACCTTTGACTTGACTGCAATAAAAACAAGAAAAATCCTAAAGCATCGTGGGAGTTTATTTAGTGCATGGATGAGGAGGAAAACTCCGCTGTGACTTCCAACACCTGCTTTTTTTTTTAACCTTTTATCCTGTTCAGGTCGCTGGGAATTGGAGCATATCCCAGCATGCATCACACCAGAGTCAAAGTACTGGGCCTCCACAGTATGAGCGGTCATCACAGCGATCTCCAGTGTGCACGTCAGCTGAGCCTCCAGGGGCCCAGAGGGGCGGAGCTTCAAGTCAGCACTCAAGTTAGCGCAGCATTCGGGAGGGTTTAGCTTAACTATTAACCCTTAAACACCCAAACGTCCACCTTTAACCCTTAAACACCCAAACGTCCACCTTTAACCCTTAAACACCCAAACGTCCACCTTTAACCCTTAAACACCCAAACGTCCACCTTTAAACCCTTAAAGACCCAAACGTCCACCTTTAACCCTTACAGACCAAACGTCCACCTTTAACCCTTAAACACCCAAACGTCCTCCTTTAACCCTTAAAGACCCAAACGTCCACCTTTAACCCTTAAACACCCAAACGTCCACCTTTAACCCTTACAGACCCAAACGTCCACCTTTAACCCTTACAGACCCAAACGTCCACCTTTAACCCTTAAACACCCAAACGTCCACCTTTAACCCTTAAACACCCAAACGTCCACCTTTAACCCTTAAACACCCAAACGTCCACCTTTAACCCTTAAACACCCAAACGTCCACCTTTAACCCTTACAGACCCAAACGTCCACCTTTAACCCTTACAGACCCAAACGTCCTCCTTTAACCCTTAAACACCCAAACGTCCACCTTTAACCCTTACAGACCCAAACGTCCACCTTTAACCCTTAAACACCCAAACGTCCACCTTTAACCCTTAAACACCCAAACCTCCACCTTTAACCCTTACACACCCAAATGTCCACCTTTAACCCTTACAGACCGAACATCCACCTTTAACCCTTAAACACCCAAACGTCTACCTTTAACCCTTAAACACCCAAACGTCCACCTTTAACCCTTACAGACCCAAACGTCCACCTTTAACCCTTAAACACCCAAATGTCCACCTTTAACCCTTACAGACCCAAACATCCACCTTTAACCCTTAAACACCCAAACGTCCACCTTTAACCCTTAAATACCCAAATGTCCACCTTTAACCCTTACAGACCCAAACATCCACCTTTAACCCTTAAACACCCAAACGTCCACCTTTAACCCTTAAACACCCAAACGTCCACCTTTAACCCTTACAGACCCAAATGTCCACCTTTAACCCTTAAACACCCAAACGTCCACCTTTAACCCTTAAACACCCAAACGTCCACCTTTAACCCTTACAGACCCAAACGTCCACCTTTAACCCTTAAACACCCAAACGTCCTCCTTTAACCCTTAAAGACCCAAACGTCCACCTTTAACCCTTAAACACCCAAACGTCCACCTTTAACCCTTAAACACCCAAACGTTCACCTTTAACCCTTACAGACCCAAACATCCACCTTTAACCCTTACAGACCCAAACGTTCACCTTTAACCCTTACAGACCCAAACGTCCTCCTTTAACCCTTACAGACCCAAACGTCCTCCTTTAACCCTTACAGACCCAAACGTCCTCCTTTAACCCTTACAGACCCAAACGTCCACCTTTAACCCTTACAGACCCAAACGTCCACCTTTAACCCTTACAGACCCAAACGTCCACCTTTAACCCTTAAACACCCAAACGTCCACCTTTAACCCTTAAACACCCAAACGTCCACCTTTAACCCTTACAGACCCAAACGTCCACCTTTAACCCTTACAGACCCAAACGTCCTCCTTTAACCCTTAAACACCCAAACGTCCTCCTTTAACCCTTACAGACCCAAACGTCCTCCTTTAACCCTTACAGACCCAAACGTTCACCTTTAACCCTTACAGACCGAACGTCCACCTTTAACCCTTACACACCCAAACGTCTACCTTTAACCGTTACACACCCAAACGTCCACCTTTAACCCTTAAACACCCAAACGTCCACCTTTAACCCTACAGACCCAAACGTCCACCTTTAACCCTTACAGACCCCAAACGTCCACCTTTAACCCTTAAACACCCAAACGTCCACCTTTAACCCTTACAGACCCAAACGTCCACCTTTAACCCTTACAGACCCAAACGTCCACCTTTAACCCTTAACACCCAAACGTCCACCTTTAACCCTTAAACACCCAAACGTCCACCTTTAAACCCTTAAACACCCAAACGTCCACCTTTAACCCTTACAGACCCAAACGTCCACCTTTAACCCTTAAACACCCAAACGTCCTCCTTTAACCCTTACAGACCCAAACGTCCACCTTTACCCTTAAACACCCAAACGTCCACCTTTAACCCTTAACACCCCAAACGTCCTCCTTTAACCCTTACAGACCCAAACGTCCTCCTTTAACCCTTACAGACCCAAACGTTCACCTTTAACCCTTACAGACCAAACGTCCACCATTAACCCTTACAGACCCAAACGTCCACCTTTAACCCTTAAACACCCAAACGTCCACCTTAACCCTTAAACACCCAAACGTCCACCTTTAACCCTTACAGACCCAAACGTCCACCTTTAACCCTTACAGACCCAAACGTCCACCTTTAACCCTTAAACACCCAAACGTCCACCTTTAACCCTTACAGACCCAAACGTCCACCTTTAACCCTTACAGACCCAAACGTCCACCTTTAACCCTTACAGACCCAAACGTCCACCTTTAACCCTTAAACACCCAAACGTCCACCTT
Source organism: Sphaeramia orbicularis (assembly GCF_902148855.1). Taxonomy (NCBI): domain Eukaryota; kingdom Metazoa; phylum Chordata; class Actinopteri; order Kurtiformes; family Apogonidae; genus Sphaeramia; species Sphaeramia orbicularis. The sequence continues at coordinate 258,063 of NW_021941438.1, read as the reverse complement.
TAACCCTTAAACACCCAAACGTCCACCTTTAACCCTTACAGACCCAAAACGTCCCCCTTTAACCCTTACAGACCCAAACGTCCACCTTTAACCCTTACACGACCCAACGTCCACCTTTAACCTAACCCAAACGTCCACCTTTAACCCTTACAGACCCAAACGTCCACCTTTAACCCTTACAGACACAAACGTCCACCTTTAACCCTTAAACACCCAAACGTCCACCTTTAACCCTTACAGACCCAAACGTCCACCTTTAACCCTTACAGACCCAAACGTCCACCTTTAACCCTTAAACACCCAAACGTCCACCTTTAACCCTTAAACACCCAAACGTCCACCTTTAACCCTTAAACACCCAAACGTCCACCTTTAACCTAATCCATCTACTGATCTAAACTGTTTAATCCTATTAATCCATGTCAATAATTGGTGCTAAATACAGTTCTTCATCTTTTCATGGTCATCAGATATGACCATATTTGGACGTTCAGAGGCTCCGTAGTTACCTTGGAAACACCGTCATCTTCTCCACCATTGCTTGTCCAGTCAAACTCGTGCAGTTGGATCAGTTCCAGTGGACGGACACAGTGGGTTTAAGTTCAGTTCAGGACAGACTGGACTGAACCAGACCCTGTTTATTCAGTTTTCTCTGTTTTTGATAAAATAACCTTTAACTTTAATCTGAGCTTTTATGAACATCTCCAGGATCAGTGAATTAAATACAGGAAAATACCTGATATACACTGAGAAATGTCAAATTAATTGATTGATGTGTTTATTTTGAATTTGAATGTCAAACCAGAAGAAAATAAATAAAACACTTCAACATAAGATATAAGACATATTTGAAAAGGAGTGAGAAGAAGCAGAACTTATAAACTCCACCCCTTCTTGAATAATTCATAGTAATGACCTTCCCAGTCTAAGCAGATCTGTGCTATATACTAGAATATGACTCATACTTATTACCTCCACCAGGAGGTACTGGGATAAATTTGTTTGTTTGTGTTTGTTTGTTTGTTTGTGTGTTTGTTTGTTTGTTCTCATCTTCAGTGTAAAACTCTTCCACCCATCTTTCCCAGATCTTCCCCACAGATAGGCCTAGGCCCTGGGACCAACCCAGTCCATTTTGGTCCCAGTAGGACAAAGTTCAAGGTCACAGCAAGGTCACAACATCTACAGTTTTCCATCTGTCATCACTGAGACATTTTCAGAAATTCATCCAAAATTCCAAACTACTCCGATTCTCCTCCAGTTGGATCCACCTGTAGCTCAGAACAGTCTCTTGTATGTGGAACTAAATTGTCCACATCCACTGTGGAATGTGGACTCTGTGGACATTTACACTGAACACTGAAAATCCCATTTCCCACACATTTAAAATTAGAACTCAACTAATATTGATGTGAATTGAATCTAATTGGACAGACACATGACTGGGACCAGATTCAACTGTTTGTGTGTATGGAACAACCTGGAAACTGTTGGATTTAAACAGAAACAGTGGATCCACACATGCACAGAGTTCAGGCTGAAGGAGGAGCTCTGAGTTCTGAACACTGGTTATTAAATAATTTGGTTTTTGTCTTTATATTATTATGAACAAATATAATGTGGTTTACATAAAGACATAATATAGTAACACATATATGGAAATACATATTCATGCACATATGTACACTATATTTCCAAAAGTCTTGTCTCCTCCATCCCAATCCTCAGACTCAGCTGTTCCAGTCCCTTCCATGTCCACAGGTGGATTAAATCCAGCCCTAGGCATGCAGACTGCTTTTACAAACATTTGGGACAGAATGGGTCTCTCTCAGGAGCTCAGTGAATTCCAGCGTGGAACTGTGATAGGATGCCACCTGTGACACAAATCCAGTGGTGAACTTTCCTGGCTCCTAAATATTCCACAGTCAACAGTGCGCACAGAGCTTCATGGAATGGGTTTCCGTGGCCGAGCGGCTGCATCCGAGCCATACATCAGCAAGTGCAATGCACAGCGGTGGATGCAGTGGTGTAAAGCACGCCGCCACTGGACTGTAGAGCAGGGGAGGAGCCTTCTCTGGACTGACCAATCACACTTCTCCATCTGGCGATCTGACGGACGGGTCTGGGTTTGGCGGTCTCCAGGAGAACGATACTTGTGGGAGCGCATTGTGCCGAGTGTAAAGTTTGGTGGAGGGGGGGTTATGGTGTGGGGTTGTTTTTCAGGAGCTGGGCTGGGCCCCTTAGTTCCACTGAAAGGAACTGGGAATGCTTCAGCAGAACAAGACATTTGGGACAATTCCATGCTCCCAACTTTGTGGGAACAGTTTGGAGCTGGCCCCTTCCTCTTCCAACATGACTGTGCACCAGTGCACAAAGCAAGGTCCATTTGGACATGGAGGACAGAGTCTGGTGTGGATGAACTGGACTGGCCTGCACACAGTCCTGACCTCAACCCCATAGAACACCTTTGGATGAATTAGAGCGCAGACTGAGAGCCAGGCCTTCTGTCCAACATCAGTGTGGGACCTCACAAATGCGCTTCTGGAAGAACGGTCCAAAATTCCCATGAACACACTCCTAAACCTTGTGGACAGCCTTCCCAGAAGAGTTGAAGCTGTTAGAGCTGCAAAGGGTGGAGCCACGTCAGACTGAACCCATAGACTAGGAATGGGATGGACCTGACATTCATATGGGAGTCAAAGCAGGAGAGGGAATACTGTTGGATATAGAGTGTGTATATATATATATATATATATATATATATATATATATATATATATATATATATATATATATATTTTTATTTTTATTTTTTTTTGTGCACACACACAGGGTGGGGAAGCCAAATGTACACTGAACATTTAGTTGTTTTTTCTCAGCAGACACTACGTCAGTTGTTTTGAACCCAAACATATACTGATGTCATAATCATACCTAACACTATTATCCATACCTTTTCACAAACTTTTGCCCATATGAGTATCAGGAAAGCAAACGTCAAGAGTGTGTGATTTGCTGAATGCACTCGTCACACCAAAGGAGATTTCCAAAATAGTTGGAGTGTCCATAAAGACTGTTTATAATGGAAAGAAGAGAATGACTATGAGCAAAACTATTACCAGAAAGTCTGGAAGATACTATTAAAGAAGAATGGGAGAAGTTGTCACCCCAATATTTGAGGAACACTTGTGCAAGTTTCAGGAAGCGTGTGAAGGCAGTTATTGAGAAAGAAGGAGGACACATAGAATAAAAACCTTTTCTATTATGGACATTTTCTTGTGGCAAATAAATTCTCATGACTTTCAATAAACTAATTGGTCATACACTGTCTTTCAATCCCTGCCTCAAAATAGTGTACATTTTGCTTCCCCACCCTGTGTGTGTGTGTGTGTGTGTGTGTATATATATATATACAGTGGTGCAGCTTGCCATTAGGAAAGGCAGGCAGCTGCTTGGGGCCCCTAAGCCAGCAGGGGCCCCCAGAGGACCAACAGATTTGACACAAACAGTCTAAAGAATAAGTTCACTACACAGCGGCAGTAAGAAGTTGCAGTAAAAAATAGCTGTCTCAAATTCTCTGGAGGGGCCCCCTGAGTCCAAATTGCCCCTCCCTCACCTGTCTATCTCTGTCAGAGTGAGATATTGCGTGCAGGTTTCGTGCTATGCATATATTATATATCTATATAATATAATATATATATATATAATATATATATATATATATATTATATATATATACACAGACACACACACACACATAGTTGTCCAGTCATATCCAACCCCTCCCTCATCCCTGTTCCTCTGAAAAACTGTCTTTGTCCGTCCTTTTAAACTGTGTCATGCTTGGACGTTGCTGACACAATTTCAAATCGAGAACATAATATTAGAACAGATGGTGAGAAATGACTGAAGAAAGTTTCAAAGTAGAGGAAACAGTCACTTGGGAACTGCTACAGAAGCAGCCGTGGGTCTTCATGGGTTAACAGTGTTTTCAGTGCGTCTGTTTCAGGGGTATTAATGTTTGTCTCCAAATGAGAATTTCTGTTCCAAAACCAAAAAACCCAAACGTTTGAAAGGTATTGTGATAGATAACATGTTTCAAATTCAACTATCTGAATCTGGATGTCAGGTTTGGTTAGCTCTCCCTGTTAGCCACCTGTGGATGTACCATAGGCTTTATATGTCTGGGAATAAGGTGTTTGCAGCTTTAATGAAACCCGTGCATCAGAATGTCAATCTGAGTTGCACATCTTTGAGTCCAGGCTGCACATTTTTACAGTGATATGTTTGGGTCTGTTTCCAATGCTCTGGACCACTTAAAGAGCCAGAGCTACTGCTGTCAGCTCCCAAATGAAGGTTTCTCTAGAATTCTATTTCTAAAGTTTATTAACATTTATTATAAAATTTCCTCTGGATTTGGTGTTTTGAAGTGATAATCAGGCATTTTCCTATTTAATTCACTGATCATGTAGATGTTCATAAAAGCTCAGAGTAAATTCAAAGGTTATTTTATCAAAACACAGAAAACTGAATAAACAGGGTCTGTTTCAGTCCAGTCTGTCCTGAACTGAACACAAACCCAGTGTGTCCATCCACTGGCACTGATCCAACTCCATGGGTTTGACTGGGGAAGCAATGTTGGAGAAGATGACGGTGTTTCCACGGTAACTACGGAGCCTCTGAAGGTCCAAATATGGTCATATCTGATGAGCATGAAAAGATGAAGAACTGTATTTGACACCAGTTATTGACACGTATTAATAGGATTAGGATCAACAGGATAAACAGTTTAGATCAGTAGATGCTTTAGGACACCAGTGGGTTTGGGTTTTTATTTATTAAAAAATACAACTTTAAGCGCAGAGGTTGACTCGAAATATGCAAACAATGAAAATAAAAGGATAAGGTGTGTAGTAGTTCTATTATTTAAACAGAAACATATTAATGATGTTAGAAAGTCCATTAAACCTTGATTTGGGAAAAACAAATCTACAATTCAACTATTTTCCAGCCCTCTGAAAAAACAAACAAAAGCATTGACATGAATCCATGACACTGAACCAATAAATCCATGTTCTGATGATCGATCATGAAAACACAGATCGTAAACACTAATGTTTTCTTTTTTTTAAATTAACTCTGTGTGTTGGAAGTCATTTCACTGCATGACAGTACAATGTGATAAAAAAGACTTCCATTCTTTTCTTTTTCTTCCCATAATCCCACTCTACCCAGAAGAAGACAATCCTTAATGGAAATCCAATACGGACGAGTAATCAGTGCAGAGTAGATACGACAATTATCTAATTAACAAAAGAAACAAACGAAAAAATATATCTAAAAGAAACAAACAAACAATAAAAAAGGGGGGGGGGGGGGGTCAGTCATCACACACTAATGTTTATCTTTTATTGATATGTCACAGTGGATGGATTTTCCACTGACATTTTATATGATCTGACTTTAGTTTGACACAAATCAAGGAGGTAGAGCAGGGCTGTCAAACAGTGGCCCAGATGACACAGGTGCAAATTTACACTGGACAGAGGTGGAAATTACACTGGACACAGGTGCAGTTTTACACGGGACACAGGTGCAATTTACAACTGGACACAGGTGCAATTTACACTGGACACAGGTCAATTTACACTGGACACAGGTGCAGTTTACACTGGACACAGGTGCAGTTTTACACTGGACACAGGTGCAGTTTACACTGGACACAGGTGCAATTTACACTGGACACAGGTGCAATTCACACTGGACACAGGTGCAGTTTACACTGGACACAGGTCGCAGGTTTACACTGGACACAGTGCAATTTACACTGGACACAGGTGCAATTCACACTGACACGGTGCAGTTTAACTGGACACAGGTGCAGTTTACACTGGACAGAGGTGCATTTACACTGGACACAGGTGCAATTTACACTGGACAGAGGTGGAATTCACACTGGACACAGGTGGAATTTACACTGGACACAGGTGCAATTTACACTGGACACAGGTGCAGTTTACACTGGACACAGGTGCAATTTACACTGGACACAGGTGCAATTCACACTGGACACAGGTGCAGTTTACACTGGACACAGGTGCAGTTACACTGGACAGGTGCAATTTACACTGGACACAGGTGCAATTTACACTGGACAGAGGTGGAATTCACACTGGACACAGTGGAATTTACACTGGACACAGGTGCAATTTACACTGGACACAGGTGCAGTTCACACTGGACACAGGTGCAATTTACACTGGACACAGGTGCAATTTACACTGGACAGAGGTGGAATTTACACTGGACAGAGGTGGAATTTACACTGGACACAGGTGCAATTTACACTGGACACAGGTGGAATTTACACTGGACACAGGTGCAATTCACACTGGACACAGGTGCAATTTACACTGGACACAGGTGCAATTTACACTGGACACAGGTGCAATTCACACTGGACACAGGTGGAATTTACACTGGACACAGGTGCAATTTACACTGGACACAGGTGCAATTTACACTGGACACAGGTGCAATTTACACTGGACAGTTTACACTGGACACAGGTGCAATTTACACTGGACACAGGTGCAGTTTACACTGGACACAGGTGCAGTTTACACTGGACACAGGTGCAATTCACACTGGACACAGGTGCAATTTACACTGGACACAGGTGCAGTTTACACTGGACACAGGTGCAATTCACACTGGACACAGGTGCAATTTACACTGGACACAGGTGCAATTCACACTGGACACAGGTGCAATTTACACTGGACACAGGTGCAGTTTACACTGGACACAGGTGCAGTTACACTGGACACAGGTGCAATTCCACTGGACACAGGTGCAATTTACACTGGACACAGGTGCAGTTTACACTGGACACAGGTGCAATTCACACTGGACACAGGTGCAGTTTACGCTGGACACAGGTGCAATTCACACTGGACACAGGTGCAATTTACACTGGACACAGGTGCAGTTTACACTGGACACAGGTGCAATTCACACTGGACACAGGTGCAATTTACACTGGACAGAGGTGGAATTTACACTGGACACAGGTGCAATTTACACTGGACAGGTGGAATTTACACTGGACAGAGGTGGAATTTACACTGGACACAGGTGCAATTTACACTGGACAGAGGTGGAATTACACTGGACAGAGGTGGAATTTACTGGACACAGGTGGAATTTACACCGGAAGCATCAACCGAGTAGAAAAGCTCAGTTGTTCAGACGTGAACCTAAACCCCAGAGAAAACAGGAGGAACATTCAGACTGAACGCTGAGTGCAGGACAGAACTGTGTGGTCCAGCCAAAGCACTACCAAAGTCCAGCTCATGTTGGACCTGAGGAGATGGAACCTCATGGATGTTTTACCCACAATTCAACTGTTCAGTCGACCATGGATGAAGGTTTAGGATCATGACCAAGGAATGAAAGTCTGATTTTTACACAGAAAAAGTCCTGTTTCACTGTAAATGTTGTTCAACTGTGTTAATACAAGTAGAACCCACAGAGGGAAGAACTGTGCACTGTTCTGGCAAAGCAGGGTTTTCACAAACCAGTCTGGACCGGATCAGAACACAACAGGGTTTTCACAAACCGGGTCTGGACCGGATCAGAACACAGCGGGGTTTCACAAACCAGTCTGGACCGGATCAGAACACAACAGGGTTTCACAAACCGGTCTGGACCGGATCAGAACACAGCGTGGTTTTCACAAACCGGTCTGAGCCGGATCAGAACACAGCGGGGTTTTCACAAACCGGTCTGGACCGGATCAGAACACAGCGGGGTTTTCACAAACTGGTCTGGACCGGATCAGAACACAACAGGGTTTTCACAAACCGGTCTGAGCCGGATCAGAGTACAACAGGGTTTTCACAAACCGGTCTGGGACCGGATCAGAACACAGCGGGGTTTTCACAAACCGGTCTGAGCCGGATCAGAGTACAACAGGGTTTTCACAAACCGGTCTGAGCCGGATCAGAGTACAACAGGGTTTTCACAAACGGTCGTGGACCGGATCAGAACACAGCGGGGTTTTCACAAAACCGGTCTGGACCGGATCAGAACACAGTGGGGTTTTCACAAACCGGTCTGAACTGGATCAGAACACAGTGGGGTTTCCATGTGTGAACTGTGAACAGAAGCTCAGACGCTGAAGGCTCATGAAGCATCAGAACAGATGCAGGTGTGGTGTGGTTCAGCTGTCAGACTGATGATCACACCCAAGGATCAGCTGGACCCACAGGAACACTGGGACTATTATGGATGTGTGTCCTGAACCGTCACTGTGGTGGTGACGGTCGCTGGTGTCGGCGATCGGCCTTCATTTGGATCCGCTTCATGGAGACCTGGAACAGACATGGAAGCACACATGTCCAGTTCACACTGATGTGTGTGTGTGTGTGTGTGTGTGTGTGTGAGTGTGTGTGTGTGTGTCTACAGTTCACACTGATGTGTGTGTGTGTGTGTGACTCCACCTCCAGTCCAGTGGTCCCCATGTGGACAGATGTGACCATACCTTATAGTAGAAGTAGAGGCAGACATCAAATATGAGCAGAGCCGACCCCAGCAGCACCACCCTGATGATCAGATGTTTCACCAAGTCTGAAAGCCAACACAGACCACCTGTAAACCAGCGTCCAGGGAACATGTGTCGCTCAGTATTTATGAGGGGTCACATGGGACATAATTCAGAATGAGCACTCACACACACACATGTGAAAACACACACACATGTGAAATACTGTCTCAAACATATGTTTTTCACTTGAACAGGAAGTCATCTGAGTTGAACAGGAAGGCAGAGAAGAGGAAACCAGATCACCCCCCCCTCAGTTTCAGATGGTTTACTGGTGTGTTTCCTGTTTCCTTCAGTTATTAGTATTAAACCGGTTGCAGGCCCAGCTCGTACTGATGTCAGCAAACCATTTATCTGATGCACAGACACTGCTCCAGAGTCTGTTAGCTTCTGCACACACCTGACAGCTCTGAAAAACAGGTCTACAGACGACAATAGGTCTACAGACTGTAAATAACTCTACAGACTAAATAGGTCTACAGACTGTAAAATACTCTACAGACTAAATAGGTCTACAGATGTGAAATAGGTCTACAGACTGTAAATAACTCTACAGACTAAATAGGTCTACAGACTGTAAATAGGTCTACAGACTGTAAATAAGTCTACAGACTGTAAATAATTCTACAGACTAAATAAGTCTACAGACTGTAATAGGTCTACAGACTGTAAATAATTCTACAGACTAAATAGGTCTACAGACTGTAAATAGGTCTACAGATGGTACATAAGTCTACAGACTGTAAATAATTCTACAGACTAAATAAGTCTACAGACTGTAAATAGGTCTACAGACTGTAAATAGGTCTACAGATGGTAAATAAGTCTACAGACTGTAAATAGGTCTACAGATGGTAAATAGGTCTACAGGACTGTAAATAACTCTACAGACTAAATAGGTCTACAGACTGTAAATAAGTCTACAGACTGTAATAGGTCTACAGATGGTAAATAGGTCTACAGACTGTAAATAATTCTACAGACGACACATAGGTCTACAGACTGTAAATAGTCTACAGACTGTAAATAGGTCTACAGATGGTACATAAGTCTAACAGACTGTAATAAGTCTACAGACTATAAATAAGTCTACCAGGACTGTAATAGGTCTACAGATGACAAATAAGTCTACAGACTGTAAATAACTCTACAGACTGTAAATAGGTTACAGACTGTAAATAACTCTACAGACTGTAAATAGGTCTACAGACGACAAATAAGTCTACAGACTGTAAATAAGTCTAAGACTAAATAGGTCTACAGACTGTAAATAGGTCTAAAGACTGTAAATAAGTCTACAGGACTGTAAATAACTCTACAGACTGTAAATAGGTCTACAGACTGTAAATAGGTCTACAGACTGTAATAATTCTACAGAGACACATAGGTCTACAGACCGGTACATAGTCTACAGACTGTAAATAGGTCTACAGATGGTAAATAGGTCCTACAGACTGTAAATAACTCTACAGACTGTAAATAGGTCTACAGATGGTAAATAGGTCTACAACTGTACATAAGTCTACAGACTGTAATAATTCTACAGACGACACATAGGTCTACAGACTGTAAATAGTGTCTACAGACTGTAAATAAGTCTACAGACTGTAAATAAGTCTACAGACTGTAATAATTCTACAGACGACACATAGGTCTACAGACTGTAAATAGGTCTACAGACTGTAAATAGGTCTACAGACGACAAATAAGTCTACAGACTGTAAATAGGTCTACAGACTGTAAATAGGTCTACAGATGGTAAATAAGTCTACAGACTGTACATAAGTCTACAGACTGTAAATAATTCTACAGACGACACATAGGTCTACAGACTGTAAATAGGTCTACAGATGGTACATAAGTCTACAGACTGTAAATAAGTCTACAGACTGTAAATAGGTCTATAGACTGTAAATAGGTCTACAGACGACAAATAAGTCTACAGACTGTAAATAGGTCTACAGACTGTAATAGGTCTACAGATGGTAAATAGGTCTACAGACTGTAAATAATTCTACAGACGACACATAGGTCTACAGACTGTAAATAGGTCTACAGACTGTAAATAGGTCTACAGATGGTACATAAGTCTACAGACTGTAAATAAGTCTACAGACTATAAATAAGTCTACAGACTGTAAATAGGTCTACAGATGACAAATAAGTCTACAGACTGTAAATAACTCTACAGACTGTAAATAGGTCTACAGACGACAAATAAGTCTACAGACTGTAAATAGTCTACAGACTGTAATAGGTCTACAGACTGTAATAGGTCTACAGACTGTAATAATTCTACAGATGACACATAGTCTACAGACTGTAAATAGTCTACAGACTGTAAATAACTCTACAGACTGTAATAGGTCTACAGATGGTAAATAGGTCTACAGACTGTAAATAAGTCTACAGACTGTAAATAATTCTACAGACGACACATAGGTCTACAGACTGTAAATGGTCTACAGATGGTACATAAGTCTACAGACTGTAAATAGGTCTACAGACTGTAAATAGGTCTACAGACTGTAAATAAGTCTATAGACTGTAAATAAGTCTACAGACTGTAAATAGGTCTACAGACTGTAAATAAGTCTACAGACTGTAAAATAGGTCTACAGACTGTAAATAAGTCCTACAGACTTGTAAATAAGTCTACAGACTGTAAATAGGGTCTACAGACGACCGTAACTGACTCCTTGGACCCAGTGGGTGGGACCTGTAGATCACCACCTAACAGGCCTTCTTCCCTCAGGTCCAGCTGGCACCGGCTCCAGAACTCCTTCTCCCTTCATCTGCAGATCTGCCTGGATGTCTACGGGTCCGACCGACTGTGTTGTAGAAGTCGGTCACTGGACTGTCGTGTCCAGTCGGTGAATATTCCAAACGCTGTAAAATGGTGCAGTGCTGTGTCTCATGTTGCAACAACAGAAATGATGGACATAAAACACTCTAATTTCCGCTTTCCTCCGATGAAAAGAAGAGAAGATGGCTGAAGTTGGATCTCAAATGATGAATATAGCTTAGTGTAGGCTAGCAACAGTAGCTACATTAGCTACTAATACTAGCGCTAAATGTTGCTTATATAACATTACCTGTCTATATGTAACTTTAAAACAAAATTATGTGTGTGTCGGTTTATGTTGTCAACTAACCACATGGTACTTATTCTAATATAGCTAATTAAACGCTAACATTACCCGGGTACAGTAACGTTAGCTTATTTCCAGTGCCGACACCCTTAAGTCTGCTAGCTACTTGCTCTCACTTCACCCTCATAGCTCCTCTTTTTCACTGACCCTTGAACTTTCCCCATCAGACTTCCACCTGCATTAAACTAACACTTATAATTGAATTAGTTATAAGAGCTAGTTTAAGTGATTAGCATTAGTGAGATCGAGTAGCTAGCAAACTTAAGTGTGTTGGCAATAAAGCTACGTTTGCATTTAATTAGCTATATGGAATAATTACCTTATGGTTAGTTGACAATGTAACCGACAACACACACACACACTCACACACACACACAATTATTCTTTAAAGTTACATGTAGACAGGTAACGTTATATAAGCTAACATTAGCACTAGTACTAGTAGCTAATGTTAGCTCCTGGCGCTAGCCTACACTAAGCTGTGTTGTTCATTATTTGAGATCCAACTTACACTGTAATACTGGATAAGTTGAGTTTACTTAAAAAATTTGAGTAAACCAGTTATCTTAAAAAATCTAAGTAATGAGTAATGAAAACTTGAGTGTGTTAAACTGAAATGCTTGATTTGAATGGAACTGTTATTTTAAGTACAACACACTAAACATCAAGTTGATTTAACTTAAAATTTGTTGCAGTGTTAATTACTTCAAATAATCACTAACTTAATATCATCAGTGCATTGGACTCATCCTGAGTTGTTTTAAATTAAAATCTTTTGCAATGTAAATTGCTGTACGTAATTATTTAATTTAATATATAGCAGCGTGTATGGAAGATAAGCAGGAAGATAGCTCTGTGTATTTTACCACTACAGGAGGTGTTATTGTGTTTGGCATGGCATACAGGTTTTGGAGAACCAAACTGTGTCCTATCTGAACAGTAAAGCCATAGTTGTTCCTCCTGGCTCTGACTCCTGGTGCAGCTGTACAAAATACACAAACAAACACAAAAAGGACAAGAAAACACTGACAACACACACATTCAGATCCAAATGAACACTAACAGCACAACCCACTGAAGCCCTGCACAGAAAAACAACACATTTACAACAACATGCCCAGTACCCACAATGCACTGCACAGATAAAAAGGTTGGGTCAGGACTAAAACTGAGGGATTTAAATCCATTCAACTGAAACTTTTTGTCCTTTGGACTATGTCTAGCAAATGAGTGGAATATACTGAACATTTTATAGGAATGGAATCAAACTGAAAACATTTCAGTAGATTGTAATTAAAGTATTTAGTAAATACACAGTCCTGCCTTACAGTGTACCGTAGTGACTCCAGTCATCTACTCCTCTTCTGAATGCATTTCATAATGTGTGTGTGTGTGTACATTTTCATATGTGTGTGTGTGTGTGTGTGTACATTTTCATATGTGTGTGTGAATGGTAATTCTGAATAATGTCCCATACAGCCCCTCAGAATTGTCACCCCATACTCTCTCACTCAGGCTTTTGAGTTTTTCCCGAGCTGGCTTTTAATGTTATCCCAGTCTGGTCTATATGATCTTAAAGCTCTACCGTATGTGGCATTTTTACACTTTTCTTTTGTCATCTTAAATGCTCCTACTAAGTGTGTGTCAAACTAAAATGTAAAAACAAATCCATCATGTATTGAAACTCAAAAATGTTTAATTCTCGTATATTCTGATAAAAGTCTGACCAATCATTTTATTCGGTCCGAATGAAATAATTGGCCGAACCTGACTGAGCCTCCTGTCAATCATCCATTACGGCCGTCCAGCATCCGATCCATTATCGCCATCATCCACATCCGATATGTGTCCCCTCTGATCTGACGCTTCACCTCGCGCTGCTTCTCCTGTAACTGACCACAGTCTACTGACCACTGACCACAGTCTGCTGACCACTGACCCCAGTCTACTGTCCACTGACCACAGTCTACTGTCCAGGATGTGAATGGATAAAACTCAAATGCTCATGTGAAGGAAAAAACGGATTATGAACAGAAACAACAACTAAGGGGAACAAACAGGAGTCAGATGAATGAAGGATGGAGATAAAAGTCCAGAAGTCAGCTGTACTGGACTGAACAGGTCCTGCGATAAAGCTCAGCTTTTATGACCGTGGGGACTCATACAGGTACATGTACTGGTGTCACACATGTAAGATGATGTAGGATGATAAATGTATGGACTGATGAAACCTCAAATGTCCACAGAAAATTCACGGAGGCCACTTGTTCACAGTGCGCACTAGCCCGTTGCCTGGACATCTCATCTCCGTGGTGCAGTGAAGACCCTGACCCAGTACTGCACAGACCCAGACCCTTAAATACAGGCTCTACTGATGGAACAGGGGCCGCGGGCCCAGCGGCAGGTGGATGATGCATCTGATTAGTTGAGGGGGGGGTCCATGGACACACCGAAGCGGACCGGACCTCCGCTTCCTCCCGCGCGCATCAGGTGAGAGGAGGCGAACATCAGAGCTCAGGCAAGGGGAAGTGGGCGGGCTTTGGAGGGGAGGCGGGTTGTTCATGTTCAACTTTTACTAAGTGCTGTGAGAAATGCCACAGTCAGTAGGTAGAGCTTTAAACTGGTTTTAAATACAGATAAAACCAAGCTCGTGGTTTTCTCTCATGCAAAGGTGCCACCACAGAACACCGCAAATGTAACAACATCCAAAGGAAAACCTACAGAGCAGGTTTTAAATTCCAAGTCTTTGGGTTTTATCTTAGATTTAAAGTCCATATAAATAATCTGTGACTAAATTTGGGGTGAAGCTTGGGTTCTTTTGCAGAAACAGAAAGAAATGAGTGACAGCGACCTTCTTCCATGCTTCATTTGAGTGCGTCATCCAAATGTCTCCAGTCCTTGGACACTGTTTTTCATTAGTTCTGAGGTTTGTCTCTGGCTGCAGTCGTCTCACCCACCACTGTGAATTCTATTTGAAATGGAACTTCTCTGAGTGCATGCAGATATGCACCATGGCTGACCCTAATTCATAAGGCTCTTTTAAGCAGGATTCCTCCATATTTGTGCATTTTGTTGCAGAAAACAAGCAGCTGCTATGCCTCGCCTTCCAGCACGACACTTGTTTTTCTGTTCCTTGGGTAAAGAATGAATTTAGAAAAAGAGCTTTCAGCTTTGCTGCCCCCTGGGTTTGGAATACTCTACAGCAGGGGGTCCAGTCCTGGTCCTGCAGAAGCTACTATCCTGCATGTTTCAGATGTTTCCACTTCCAGTCCACCTGACGGTCGTTCTCAGTCTTCTGCAGAGCTTGATGGTCGGCTGATCATTTTAATCAGGTGTGGTGGAAGTGGGACACATGTAAAACCTGCAGGACAGTAGCTCTGGAGGACCAGGGTTGGACCCCCTGCTCTACAGACTGAACTGAAACTTTCTGAAGTTCTTCCACTTGGAGCCTTCCGTTCTCTTCTGAGGGACAGACAGTGGGAGACCATTGGACAGTGTCTGTGTTTTGACATTTTACATCATTGTTGGTTGTTGTGTTTTGGCTCCTGCTCTTCTAGTTGAAACACTCCTGCACCTCTAAAATTACATGTTTTAATCTGTACTGTCACTTCTTCCTAACTGTTCTCATGACCTGTGCTGCTGACCTCTTGGCCAGGTCCCCCTGTGAACAAGATCCTGATCTCAGTGGGTTTTATCTGGTTCAATAAAGGTTCAATAAAATGAAAATAACTTATTCTGCTGATCACAATTTGAAAAGAACTGATCAGATCAATAAGGACCTGGGGCCTCATGTATAAAGACTTGGTGGACTTCATAGGTAAACCTGACGTACGCTTAAATCCTGAAAAGTCTGTACGCACAAAAAAATCCAGATGAATAAAACTGAGCGTACGCCTGAATCCACGTACACTTCCTTATTCATCCAATCAGCTGGAACTGAGCACATATGTTGGAGTAGACCTGACTCCTCCCCCTCCCACGCCTACATTTAAAATATGCAAAGTAGTATAAACGGGGTCTGCAGGTGGGGTTCCCTCTGGGATTCACCTGTCTGTGTGATCACATGATGACGTCAAGGGTGGACATGAAGCGGAGGATGAAACAGACGGAAGAAGAAAAGAGACGAACTCAGACTGTTTGAGCAGAGACTCGGCGCTATTGTGACCCTTTTCTCACAGGACTGACTCAGATCAGCCCCAAGATGAATATAGAGTTAGTATTAGTGTCAGTCCACATGAGTTTCATTCTAGGGTCATCCACAGTCTGATCACAGATAAACTAGATACAGGTTCATGGTGTGATCATGTCATGAGATCCCAGAGGAGATCCCAGCAGATCCCAGAGCAGATCCCAGACTGACTCCTGTTGAATCACTCATTTATTATTTTCCACCAATCAGACAGCAGACGCTCAGACCCAGGACCATCCTCCTGTCACAGAGGCTTCTGTGGACTCCAGCGTTAGCAGGGTCCTCCGGTCCACAGCTGATGATGATGCCCATCAGACCCACATGGGTCTGAGCTGACCCGGGTCACCAGAGGACATCATGAGGACAGTCTGTGGAGTCAATGAGCGACTGGACCGACTCCTAAATGTTCTGACAGACATGAAGACTACAGTAAAGGCATTTATCAACCAGTGAATTCTGGGTCCTGGTCTGTTTATGTGG
The DNA here is from genome assembly GCF_902148855.1 of Sphaeramia orbicularis. Taxonomy (NCBI): domain Eukaryota; kingdom Metazoa; phylum Chordata; class Actinopteri; order Kurtiformes; family Apogonidae; genus Sphaeramia; species Sphaeramia orbicularis. The sequence goes on along the minus strand of NW_021941438.1, from coordinate 241,640 downwards.
TTGTTGTTTAATGTCCTCCTGGACAGGACTGGCACTGATGGGTCCAGGGTCTGGTTGGTTCTGGTTCTGGGTGGTGATGTGCTGCTCTGGCAGTAGGATGACGTGTCGGTGTGTTCATTTTTATCTCCAGGAGGATTGCTTTGCTTTGTGTGTGTGTTTGTTTGTTTGTGTGTGTGTTTTTTTGTTTCTTTGCATGTTTGTTTGTTTGTTTGTGTGCGTGTTTGTTTGTTTGTTAGCAAGATAACTCAAAAAGTTATGGATGGATTTTCATGAAATTTTCAGTAGATGTTGATACTGGCACAAGGAAGAAATGATTAAATGTTGGTGGTGATTGGGGGGGGGGGGGGGGGGGGGGGGGGGGGGGGGGGGGGGGGGGGGGGGGGGGGGTGGAGGGGGGGGGGGGGGGGGGGGGGGGGGGGGGGGGGGGGGGGGGGGGGGGGGGGGGGGCAGATCTGTCTTGGCGGAGGTCTGCGCTCTCTGAGTGCTTTCTTGTTCTTCTGTGTATCTCTGATGTGCACATCATCAGAGGAATGACCTTTGTCACATTATTCTCAGTTTCTCAGTGTCCTCCTCTAAGTGTCCGCCAAGGGTTCTAAAGCACTAGAAAGCGTGCATACTCCAGCTGTGGAGTTGGAGTGAGGAGCACACATTTTCCACGGTCATTTCACTCTTTGTACATCTTAACATGAGCGGGGAAAAGAGTGTACCCCAGGTTTTTGTGCATACGAACGCGTTAATACATGAGTCCCAGGGAAACTACTGGAACAAATTCACATCTAAGAAGAAACTGCATGAAAAAAATACACAAATCATCCAACAGCTGCTGTTATTGGACATATTCAAGGGTTAATAAGGCTGATTTAGTTCAATGGATCCATTAACATGATCAAATTCCTCAAAGACTCGACTGAAGTTCTGTTGAGTGTTTCTATAAATCTTCTATTATTTTATTATTTGATTCGGTCACTGAGGTTTATTTTAACTTACAGCTTCGCTGTTGAACCATCTACATTAGAATAATACATTTTTAACTGTTGGACCACTGACGGTTATAAATGAAAACTGAGCCAACTGACAGAAAGACTCTGTCCTCTGTCCGTCCTAGAACACAAAGGTTTTTTCATTTATTCACTGATTTGTTTTCAGCTGAAAAAAAAAAAAAAGCTTCTCCGTACTGATTAAAATGTGTTCACTTTCACCAAACATCCTTCAACAGTGTTTTACTGAGGTGATGTAGTCCAGGTTCTGTGTAAACTTCAATGACAGTTTCTGTAAATGCCCCTTAGTTTGTCTAGTCCAGTGTTTTCCTACACACCCTGAACGCCTCACAGCTGTAGGAGGAGATTCCTCTGATTTCTGCCGCATTTCTGTAATAATTCAAACACAACAATGAAGAAACTGACCGACGGAGATACAGAGGGAAACTGTCTGACAACCCTAGATTTACACTGGACAAACGTTTGGGAATTCTTCAGGAAGTTCATGAATTCACTCTGTACACTGACTGAATATCCAGGTAAGTTAGCAGCGCTGTTTAGCTTAGCTTAGCTTAGCTTAGTTTAGCTGATTTAGTTGGATTAATACTGTAGCGTTCGACATCACGCAGCAGTCTATCGTGTCAGTTACCAATCGTAGCTCACTAGCATAGGCTAATATTCACGGGAGAAAAAGAAACACGGACCGCCATTCATCTTGGTCAGGGAAACTCAGACTGTTTATTCTGCGCATGCTCACAATAACATTCCAGTTACGCAGGTGAATGCACTTTTGTGTGACATCATCACGCACGCTATTTTAACATGGCTTTGTAACCATATTAACAGACTATGCTTAACAAATACATTTATGAGCTGAATGTAGAATGTTAGATGACATATGGAAGTGGGTACGTGTAAACCCTCTCAGGATGTGAAACTTGTTCTGATATTAAGCTGTGAAAACGTTTCAAATCAGGTGAGTTGTGGTGGAGCTAAGCTAAGCTAAGATAACAGGTGTCTTTCTAAGCTAACATGGTGCTGTGTGTTCTACTGCTGTGGATGTGTAGACATGTGACTGACATGAATTCAACCAGATGGACTGAAAGGAAACAAAATTCAATGACTTTTTATGTTTCCATTGTACTCTGTTTAACAAAAAATAAATAAATATGTTTTAAAAAAAAAAACGATAAAGAAACACAGTTCGGTGGGTTCAGGTATTTTTGTCAGGTTCTGTACTGAAAAAGAACGACATTTTTATAATGGACTGTTTGTACTTTTTATATTGAATGTTTCATAGGGTTAAAGGTAAATGTTTATTAGAAGGACTGTCTTAGTAATTGTCTGTACATTTGTGTTTAGGTTGTTTTTTTTGTGTGTGTTTTGACTGATTTCCTTTCTGTGGACAGAACTGCTGCCTTCCCTGGGACACCATCCTGAGGACAGACCAGGAGCTTCATCTTTTCCATGGATGGTGGTAGGATCTGTGTCAGTGGAACTGAAGGAGGATATATTTATATTTTGTACTTTTTTCTCCTGAGATTTCACAGGTTTGATTTGAGCCCAACATATAAAACTGAAACGGTATAAACTAGGGATGTGAAGATTATCTGATATGTAGCGATACACCGACATGTGTGTGCACGATCTTAGTGCACCATTAGAGAAGCTGACAGTCAATGAAACGTTTGGAATGATATCGCGATGCATTAGTTACTGAATGTTTGTACTGATAAAATTCAGTCCGTTCAGTAGAATGTACTTTACTGTCATTTAAAGGTGTTACTCTTTATTCGGGTAAGTTTTTTTTCTGCAGACCCACATTAACATGTGCAGCAGATTTGTGGATGTGTACACCATACATGACAGTATGAGCTCCGCCCATGCACTGGGCACACGCTCCGCCCATGTACTAGGCACATGCTCCGCCCATGAATACTGTACTGTGTGTATGTGTATGTGAATGTGACAGACACAGAAGGAGGTGACCACATGTGGTTTGTGAACGTGTACTTTTACTAGATCAGCTGTACTGAATACTGCAGTACATACCACAGATACTTCCGTAAACAGTTACATACATATCTAACAGCACATCCCATAATACCTTGTGCAGGTGTCTCTTAAAGTGACAGAACCTTTTTCTGTTTTACCTTCATTATAAAGACATTACATAACAAATGGATTCAGTGAGGGAGCAAGAATTTTTTTACCAGAATGAATTTGTTGAATCAGAATGTGCTTAATCGCTCTGTATCGTGTAGGGCTGCACCTATCGAATATTTTAGTATTCGAGTATTCTACTGAAAATTCCTTCGATTAATCGAGCAATCGAATAAAACTTATTTTTGCTATGTGAAAGAGCAATTATAAATACACAAGAGGAAATGAGGTATTTCACTTAATAATGAAGGACCAATTGGTTTCCTTTTTTTTTTTTTTTTGATAATTAACAGTTATGTTTCTTACATTCATATTGTTCATACGCAACAAAATGTATTTTCTTGACTAGAAACATTTCCAGAGGCAATTGCAAACACAAATCAAAATAAATACAACATAAATAAAAATAAATAACATTGAATTACTTTCAACTCAATATTTCTTGTAAGTATCAAAAATATAAGGCATTTAAAAAAAAAAAAAGTCATAACTATTGCCTTTTTGTTGTGCAACTGAACTTTGGCAGTTGTAAGTTTCAGAATTTACAATTTAGACTTAACAGGAATGTGCTGTGGCATAAAAGAGGCAAGAATATTTGAATGGGAACTGTGAACAAGTCCATGCATGAACAGTTTTACACATTTCTATTATATTCAAGAGAATCAAGGCAATGGACCTCCCCACCTTATCTGTCTGTCTCATAACCTTTAAACCCCCCCCCCCCCCCCCCCCCCCCCACACACACACACACACACAGTTACTGGATGATTTGCTTCACTTTAGCAGTAGTAGTTGGATTTTGCCAAAATCAGGCCGTGACAAGGTAAGAGAAAGCTTTCAGCAAGGTGTGCACCATTTTGGCTGTGCTTTTGGGAAAAAAAAAAAAAAATACAGGGTGGGGAAGCAAAATGTACACTGAACATGTAGTTGTTTTTTCTCAGCAGGCACTACGTCAGTTGTTTTGAACCCAAACATATACTGATGTCATAATCATACCTAACACTATTATCCATACCTTTTCACAAACTTTTGCCCATATGAGTAATCAGGAAAGCAAACGTCAAAGAGTGTGTGATTTGCTGAATGCACTCGTCACACCAAAGGAGATTTCAAAAATAGTTGGAGTGTCCATAAAGACTGTTTATAATGGAAAGAAGAGAATGACTATGAGCAAAACTATTACCAGAAAGTCTGGAAGATACTATTAAAGAAGAATGGGAGAAGTTGTCACCCCAATATTTGAGGAACACTTGCGCAAGTTTCAGGAAGCGTGTGAAGGCAGTTATTGAGAAAGAAGGAGGACACATAGAATAAAAACATTTTCTATTATGGACATTTTCTTGTGGCAAATAAATTCTCATGACTTTCAATAAACTAATTGGTCATACACTGTCTTTCAATCCCTGCCTCAAAATATTGTACATTTTGCTTCCCCACCCTGTATATATAATTATATATATATATATATATATATATATATATATATATATATATATATATATATATATATTTAAAAAAAATTTTTTTTTTAATTTTGTTTTTATTGGACAAGAAGCAAGATATCTCTGCATTAACATTCTTACATATGATATCCATTAGAGTCCTTTTTGTTTTTCTTATTTTATACATGTCAAAAAACAAACATATGAACTGAGTGCTTACAGTTTTGGCACTTCTCACTTAAAAAGAAGACAGTCACAGTTTTCAATACGTCTGGGTTCTTCAAACATTACATGTTTATGCAAAAGTAAAACATACGCAAAGAATAAATATAGGGAGATTGTAAAGAAGAAATTCTTGGAGGAGTGATACAAATTCTGGGCGGCTAGAGGATACAAATTTAATCCATTTGTCCCAAATATGGTCAAATTTTTCCCTCTAGATTCTGATAGAGTAAGTCAATTTTTCCATTTTGAAAATTTGTAAGACGGTCTGGTTCCAGTCTTCTCATGTTGGTGCAGTTGGCTTTAACCTCTTTGTAATTGATTACTTGCTGGCTGGTGAAAGCGCCTGTAATAATTTTGTATCCTCCCTCCGTTCTAGTGCTGAGACATCACCAGGATATAGATTTACAAAGTTATAGGGAACAGGAACCTTGAAGACCGATATTAAGTCCTGTGAATATCCCTCCAGTATTGGTGCATGTTGGGTCAGTCCCAGAACACATGATACTAATCGGCCTCCTGTGATCCACACTGTGTCCAACACTCAGAAGAACCACCTCTGGATTTACCCTGGTGGGGGGTCTTCAAAAATCTAACCACATTTTTCCAACAGTGCTCTCTCCATTCTAACAAATTTGTAGAAGACCACTGAAACTGACAGATTTCTTCCCATTTCTCATCCGAAATTCTAATTCCCGCTTCCTTTTCCCTTTTATTTTTTAAAAGAGTATTATCATTTGTTGCCATCATTAACACATTATATAGCTGAGACACGGCCCTCGTTAGTGTGGAGCTAGAGGCTTGTTTTAAGATTTTATACCAGTTAGACTCAGTTGGTGTTAAGTTTGTGATTTTACATTCTTTATTAAAATAGTCATGCATTTGGAGGAGCCTGAAAAAGTCAGTCTGTTCTAACCCAAATTTGTTTTTTAGGGCCTGAAAGCTTTGTAATGTCTCCTTATGTGTAAAAGATAAGGATGCTGTAAGACCCTTCTTTTCCCAGGAGTGGAATCTTTTATCACTTCTATTAGGTAGGAAATCCATGTCACATGCACACCACCTGAAGGCTTTTAACATGTTATCAATTCCACATATTTTTATTACTTTTTGCCATATTTTCAGGTAGGGCTGCTTGATTATAGAAAAAACAATAATCACGATTATTTTAGCAATAATTGAAATCACGAGTATTAAAAACTTGTTTTTTTGTTTAACCTTGAATTTGTTAACCTTAAAGGTGTTTATTTTTTTCTTGCAAAACAATGTAAAATATACTCTTTAAACACAAATAAAGCTTTTAAACACTAAAACAAACTATGTTCACTTTTGTACGGAACAAAAAAAATCTTTGAATGCAAATAAGTGTACTGTAAGTTCAAGTATGTTTCCTTTTGTAAACAAATAGTGCACTGGAATTAAACTGCTATAGACTTGCCATAGAACTGTAGCAATAAAAAAAAAACTCATAAAGTGCAAATTATAAATTCAAGTATGTTCAGTGTAGTGTGAAACATAGTAAATTTTACATATATATATATATATATATATATATATATATATATATATATACACTGAACAAAAATATAAACGCACCACTTTTGTTTTTGCTCCCATTTTTCATGAGCTGAACTCAAAGATCTAAAACTTTTTCTGTGTACACACAAGGTTTATTTCTCTCAAATATTGTTCACAAATCTGTCTAAATTTGTGTTAGTGAACACTTCTTTGCTGAGATAATCCATCCACCTCACAGGTGTGGCAGATCAAGATGCTGATTAGACAGCAGGATTTTTGCACAGGTGTGCCTTAGGCTGGCCACAATAAAAGGCCACTCCAAAATGTGCAGTTTTCTCACACAGCACAATACCACAGATGTCACAAGTTTTGAGGGAATATGCACTGGTCATGCTGACTTCAGGAATCTCCAGCAGAGCTTTTGCCTGTGAATTGAATGTTCATTTCTCTACCATAAGCCATCTCCAAAGCTGTTTCAGAGAATTCATGAAGAAGACTGTGCGAGGAAAATGGTGGTCACACCAAATACTGACTGGTTTTCTGACCCCCCTGGACCACCCAATACAGTAAAACTGCACATTTTAGAGTGGCCTTTTATTGTGGCCAGCCTAAATCACACTGTGCAATAATCCTGCTGTCTAATCAGCATCTGGATCTGCCACACCTGTGAGGTGGATGGATTATCTCAGCAAAGGACAAAGGAGAAGTGCTCACTAACACAGATTTAGACAAATTTATTAACAATATTTGAGAGAAATAGGCCTTTTGTGTACATAGAAAAAGTTTTAGATCTTTGAGTTCAGCTCATGAAAAATGGGAGCAAAAACAAAAGTGGTGCGTTTATATTTTTGTTCAGTGTATATTCAGTGGCATGCCGTGAGGTTTCAGTTAAGGCCTTCTGTAAACATCAGCCATCAATAGAATATGCGCATTGTGCACTACAATGCAACGACCATGCGGCACACAGAAAACCAACATTACGCCACAGTGCCACACCACGCGTCCAACATAACGCAACATTAAGTCATGTTCCACACTGCACAACGCTTTGCACAATGTAAGGTGGCGGTGGTTAAACTTCAGATGGTTAAAAAGGTTTGTTGTGTTAGCAGTCGGTGCGGACACAACTACGAAACACTTTTTGCACGTGATGTGTTTTTGCTCTTCGTCTTCTTCATCAAACCCAAAGTGATTCCATACAATTGAATTGGACTTGCCTTTTTTGTTTGCTAAACGCTTCTGCTGTGATTCTCCTGCCATTTTTCCAGACCGCTGGTACAACTTTCCTGGTGGGGTGGACCTGCCGGCTAGCAGGCAGCTGGAGCTAAGAGGGGGGCGGGGCGGAGCAGCTCATGGGAGCTTGCGTGCGCGTGAATTAAAACAACTCCAAATTAATAATCGTTTTTTCTCGATTACATAATTTTTGTAATTGTTGAGTGTAATGATCGAAATCGTTATTGAATTTTGATTAATTGCACAGCCTTATTTTCAGGGTATGTTGTAGCCATGGATTTAGTCCTTACAGCTGATCTACGAGCCTTTTGTCTGCTATCATGGCCTGTATAGGGATATTCGGAGAAGTGTTAAGTTCTATAATCTTCCATTTAGCTTTGTAGTCCTGATTACACCAGTGTAGCATAGGAATCAATTGTGAAGCATAGTAATAGTATTTTAAACATGGGAGTAGTGCTCCGCCTTGTCCCTTTGACAACTGTAAAGCACTATAATGGATCCTGGGTCTCTTTCCCTGCCATATAAATTGGGAAATTGATTTATCCCACTCCTTGAACTGAAAGTCACTCACTTCAATTGGTAAAGTTCGGAATAAATATAATAAACGAGGAACAATATTCATTTTCACTGCGTTTATCCTAGAATTCAAGTTCAAGCAAGGGACAAGATTCCATCTATGCAAGTCTGATTTTATTGCATTTGGAAATGTCTTTTGTTAGTGTAATTCCCAAATATTTCAAAGATTCAAATTCCCAATTGAGATTATATTTTTCTTGAAGAGTACTGGGTACCTTGTAGTTTCAAGTCATTACTTGGGTTTTGGATATGTTCAATTTATAGCCTGATAATTTTTCAAAATCGGATAGTAAAGTCATCAGCTCTAAGAATGATTTCTCAGGCTCCTCCAAAAATACTAAGACATCATCTGCAAACATATCAGCTTTTTGTTCTTCCCCCAGTATATTGATGACCTTCATCTGTGTATTTTGTCTTATCAGTTGACCAAGGGGTTCAGTATAAAGAGTAAATAAGCGAGGTGACGCTAGGCAGCCTTGCCTTGAACCATGTTGTAAAATGAAAAAATCTGAAAGATCCCCATTTGTCTTTACACAGGCCCTCAGTTTGTCATACAATGCCCTTATGAGTGCAATGAAAGATTCTTTAAATCCAAATTTTTTGAGTACTTTATACAGAAATAACCACCTAACCGAATCAAAAGCCTTTTCGGTATCTAATCCCACAATTACCGCCTCTGTCTTGTCTTTTGTCATCTGTCCTAGCTTTTGGAAAATTAGCCGTGCAAATCACGGCTCGCTGCCTAAATCTGTGCTTGTGAAAATCGAACTAAACTCTCCACACATTGGACAGTTCCATAATGAACACAAACCTAGCCCTCCGCAGGGCTAACGTTATGTTAGTAAGGTACATTAACGTTAATCTCATTGATTTGTGCTACATTAATTCTATTTTCTCTGGGCTCCATTCTGGGTGTTTTATGAGCAGATGCTCCATCACAGGTGTGCTGTTGTCTTATGGAAGGGCTGTGTTCCAACACATACATGACACAGTGTTCACCTGCTGTTTAGTCTGAAATGCTTCCACACTAATGACATTTTCTGTCTTTTTTTTTGTGTTTTTTGTCTTTCGTCATCATTTCTGTATTCACTCGCCTGTCTATGCTCATCTCTTCTATCTTCCCACTGCTTCATCCGAACACTTCCGCGTCCTCTGTCATCTTCCTTTGCATGAGTAATGTAAGCGCGTTGTGCTGCTTGTGTTCATGCGAAATGCCGTGCTATGAGCTTTACAATTAAATAAGCGATTCCTCGAGGCAGAGAACATTCCTCATCATTTTTTTGTAATCGAGGTACTCGAATAACTCGAGGAATCGTTTCACCCCTAGTATCATGATTTGGGTGTGAATCGTATCATGTTGCATCATGAGATGCCACATCAGCGTTTCTGCAGGTAAGGTTTGTTCCACGGCAAAATCCTTGGCACCGCTACATACATTTCATACAAAAAAGATCACCACCATTAGGGTTAGGCATTAGCCTTATTATCCATATGTATAATCTATAATAGGCCAGGACAAACGTCCTGCTCCCTCAAATGACAGTCTGTGAAGCCTCAGGAGGTTTGGAAAAGGGAAATGAACGTCAAGTTTCACTTTGACATCTGCGGGGGCATGGAGCGCACCGCCCTGTGCCCCCATAGTATTAGAAGTAGGACAGTAACAGACGCACACATGGTTACCGACTGAAATATACGCACCCCCCTGGCTGAATTGTTCATGTGTGGCTGAGCCCTCCCCCCAATTACACACCACCACACCAACAGATCAATTCCACGGGAAACACTGCACATGTAACTTTAATAAATCGGATCAGAGATGCTGTATCGAGGTGTGTATCGTATCGGCTTTACAACTAAGATTCACAACCCTAGTATAAATGTTAGATTAATAACTAGATTAGGGTTTGTGTATGGGGGGAGGAGTTACACATGTATGGTTCGGCTGAGGGTTGGTTGGCTGCGGGGGCTGTGTGGGGCCAGTTTCCGTCCTACTTATAATACTGTGGGGGTAAGGAGCGGTGTGGACCATAGCGCCTGTGGAAGTGACAATGAAACTTCACACTCATTTCCCTTTTCCCTCCCTCCTGAAGCTTCGAAAACTTCCATTTGAGGGCCTATTTGGCCCTATTATATATTATACATGTGTACAATATATAATGGGGCCTATTTGGCCCCATTATATATTATACCTGTGTACAATATATAATGGGGCCTATTTGGCCCCATTATATATTATACATGTGTACAATATATAATGGGGCCTATTTGGCCCTATTATATATTATACATGTGTACAATATATAATGGGGCCTATTTGGCCCTATTATATATTATACATGTGTACAATATATAAAGGGGCCTATTTGGCCCTATTATATATTATACATGTGTATAATATATAATGGGGCCTATTTGGCCCTATTATATATTATACCTGTGTATAATATATAATGGGGCCTATTTGGCCCTATTATATATTATACATGTGTACAATATATAATGGGGCCTATTTGGCCCTATTATATATTATACATGTGTACAATATATAATGGGGCCTATTTGGCCCTATTATATATTATACATGTGTACAATATATAATGGGGCCTATTTGGCCCTATTATATATTATACATGTGTATAATATATAAAGGGGCCTATTTGGCCCTATTATATATTATACATGTGTATAATATATAATAGGGCCTATTTGGCCCTATTATATATTATACATGTGTATAATATATAATAGGGCCTATTTGGCCCTATTATATATTATACCTGTGTATAATATATAATAGGGCCTATTTGGCCCTATTATATATTATACATGTGTATATTATATAATAGGGCCTATTTGGCCCCATTATATATTATACATATGAATAGTAAGTCTAATGTGACAGTGATGATTTTTCTGTATGAAATGTATGGTGTGGCAGCACGGATTTAACCTTCCAGCAGAAACACTGCTTTGCCAATCTCTTGGTCAAACCTGAGACTTTAAGATTATGATCAGTGCTCCTTTGGATGTCAGATATGTGAAACTCCTTCGACAAAGACACTTTAGAGCTTCCTACAATTTTCTGGCGTTTAGCAAATAGAAATAACTTTGGTAATCCTAACTGACCAAAACCAGGAAAAGTTTAGTCTGATTTCATGTCAGACAGTAAGAAACAAAAAGTGCATGTGTGTTTTTTTATAGTGTATGTAAACTTCTGATTTCATCTGTATCTGGAAACAACAGGACCTGGACGTGAGCGTCGTATGTCAGACCTGAGGAATAGTTCCAGTGACATTAGTGTTTATGGAAAGGAGCTCTACATTCAACTGGATGGACTGGGTTTAAACCTGGGTTTAAACTCAGCTGTGCTTTGAACTGAGCTCAGATTTAAGGAGTGTTTGTTGGTTCAGCCCAGTCTCTGACAGGTTCAACTGGACCGGCTTTACCTGATCTCAGTTCTACCATCGTGGTTCTGCTCACACCTGTTCACTCTGCTCACTGGGAATGTTGTGGAACATGGTCATGTGACTGGTACTGATGCATTGTGGGTGTTTTGTGTGTGTTTGTCCTGACGTTACCTCCAAAAGTGAGATAGAGGGCGGGGCTCTGAGACGACGAGAAGCTGTGGTTATAAACGTCCACGTGATAAACACATGTGTAGTTCCCTCGGTGGGCGCGGCCCATGGCAGACAACAGGAAGCGGGCGGAGTGATTGACAGCTGGCATGGTGAGGTTCAGGGGCTTCTCGGTGTCGGAGATCAGCTGGAAGGAGCCTCCTGGGTACTGTGGTCGGACGGAGCAGGTGACGGTGAAGTCTGAGAACACCAGCACCCGGAACCCCTGCCGGTAGACCTCAAAGACCCCGTCAGACAGGGAGATGTTGGGCTGAGGCAGCAGATCTGTCCACACACAGAGACATGATTGGACCAAGCAGCACACATGAGCACAAACAAGCAGTCAGAGAATCCATCCTCCTCAGAGACACAGATGGATCTGATCCACAGGAGTTTGGGATGGGATGAACACTGACCAATGAAAACAGGAGGAATGGGTCATTTAGAGCACAGCTGACCTTCAAAGGCATTATGGGTAAAAAAGGACACACATGTGGTGCTTTTACAGTCTCACATGTCAACATTTGGTCCTTTTGTCCTAAATGAGACTAATGGGAAATCTGTTTGTGTTTTCAGCCTCATCTGGTCCAAATGAAGACGTTCATTTGGGATCTGGACGTTCCAAAGGTCAAAGGTCAATATTTGACACATTTGACCCAAAAAACAATGAACTGAGACAAAATAATCAACTGATGAAATGAACAGATTCATTCGATGGAACTGTAAACGTCAGAGTCAGAACCATCTGGTCACTGAGAATTCAGTTCAGACACAGTTTGTGTCCGTTTGTACCTGAACACACCACGTCCACAGCAGAGGAGTGTTCATAGTCATCATCTAGTCCAACACAGTCCCTGGGTCCAGATGTCAGATTTACACAAGGAACTGAGACAAACCACACAGGTCTGTCTGAAGAATCATCTGTTGTGTTGACTGAAACAGCTGATCCACAGTCCAAATACTGACACACAGCAGATCCAGACTTCAGGTCCCAGTCTTTATACTGGTCTTCTACTGGTCTCCAGTGTCCCTGGTATTGGATCTCCAAAGTACCAGCACAGCGGCTCGGCTGTCCCACCAACCTGACCCTACCTGGATCTGAGCAGAGACACAAAGACAGGAGTCACACAAACACACTGTCACATGAAAGCCACGCCCCCTTGGTACCTGTAAAAGTCTGTCATATGAAAGCCACGCCCCCTTGGTACCTGTAAAAGTCTGTCATATGAAAGCCACGCCCCCTTGGTACCTGTAAAAGTCTGTCATATGAAAGCCACGCCCCCTTGGTACCTGTACAGGTGAGTCCAGCAGCTGTTCCAGGTGAGCAGGTCTTCCCAGCTGAGCTGGACCTCCTACAGTCCAGGACCACAGACTCATTTCCTTCACACTGGAGCTCACTGGTCCAGACTGGAGCCTCCCCCTCTCCATAGAGCCCCCCCTGGAGGAGCCCAGGAGCCCCACAGCCCAGCTCCCTACAGACCACCTGGGTATCGTTGAGGTCCAAATCCTCTTCACACACCGAGGACCAGGACCGGTTGGAGCGGACCTCCAGTCTGCCTGAACACCGACTGGAACCATGGACCAGTCTGACAGAGTCTGTGGACCCACAACAACACACACACATGTTTAAAGACACAAAAGCCCCTGGACAGACGGCAGTGTGAGGGTGGACTCTGTCAAAGCCTCCTGTCAGTCATTAGTGACACAGGAACTAAACTGGACTCATGGACCAGTTCAAGCAGAGACACAACGTCCTCAAAGAAAACAGCAGAACATAGAACACACCAATAAAAGGCCCTTTAGTGTTGAATGTGGAGCTGAAGGACACAGTGAGTGAGTGCTGTTGTTGACCTGGATTCCAACAGAGGACGCTGTCTACATTCAGACTGGACTCAAACAGGCCTCAGGTCCACTCTGTGGATCCTCAGTGTCAGGTTAGAGTTAGTTTAACGTCAGCGCTGGTCACACATTCATTCTGAAGTCAGACTGAACTTCATGAACAACAATATGAACATCAAAATTTTAAGACCAGTTGAAAAATTGCATGAATGTACATTTTTCACCGTTGGGTCTTAAGAAGGTTCTAAGTAGAGTTCAAAATGCAAAAAGAAGAAATGGGAGTAAATAAAAAATTTGAATAAGCAGTTTATTGAAAACAACAGTTAAACTGAACTAGTCTGTTCATCAGCCCATCAACAGTTTAAGAGCACAGCCTTTAGCAGACCAAATGTGTGCATAAATGTGGATTCAGTGTCCTTTAGTGTCAGGTATTCCCACTGTCATGACCTCCTGATGGAAAAGGATCCAAAGCTTCGTCTGTTTGAACGTGGTCAGAATGTTGAGCTGCAGAAACAAGACCTCTGGGAACGCACCGTCACTGCTAAGGTTGGATGCACTAACACAGTCATTTGGAATTTCTTCAAAGATCCTGAGGGTTATGGAGCTAAAAAGTCCAGTGGTAGACCCAAAAAAATTTCACTAGTGCTGAGATGGAGGATCCGCTTGGTTGTCCGTCCAGACAGGGGACGGTCCTGGACCCAAATGAAGGCAGTTCCTGGTACCAACTGCAGCCCAAGAACCATCAGACCACATCTGCGACAGAAGGGCTTTAAGAACCAAAAACATCTGCAAAGGCCTCGTCTCCTTCAACCAAACCACTAAACTGTCCATTTGGACGTGGACAGAGACACCAGACATGGGACAGTCAAAGGTGGAAGACAGTTGGATTCTGTGATGAGGACAAATCAGGGCTCTAGATTAACTTTTTGACTTGGTAGACACTAGTGCGCCCAACTCCAAAAAGTTGGGCGCACCAGCAAAAATCCAGGAGCACCACTATAAAGTTGGGGCCAAAGCAAAACTCTTGTGGATATATCAAAGAATACCCTTACTAATCAATGTTAACAACCTGGAATAAGGTGTTTGAATAGATTACAAAAGACAAAAACATAATTCTGCTGCATTAAAGTCCTATATTGATTGGTAGAAAAGAACTTTGTGGTATTCTAGGTGGTTCTTAAGGATGGAGGACAAATCACACAATGTGTTCCAGCCAACTGCTTTATTCCACAGATTTTCAGTCATCACTGATGATGTCAACTTAACTGATGACAAACACATGAAAATAATACCTGCAGCCTGTGGTCTTACTTTGTACTAACACTGTTACACAGGACCATGACACATGACTATTGTACCATACATTACATGGTGACTAAGCACCTGATATGTTCACTCTGAGAGCACTAATACTACAAACACATAATATCATACAGCTGCATGATAGACTCATGTCAGCTCTAACTAGAACCATACATGGTGACTAAGCACCTGGTCTGCTCACTCTGAGAGAAATGACAAACATTAACACTGATAGCCATGATCATGATACAATGACAGGACTCCAATTAACTGTATCATTAAGATGACAGAAAAATAGCAACAGTCTGCTCTGTGATTCACCAATTATGGTCAGCTGATCGTGTAGTAAGTTGATTCGTGAACCATGATCAGCTGACTCAGCACGTATGACATCATGGAAATAACCACACCATTACGTTGTCAGTGGCCCTACTGACAGCCAGTGCACTTCCGGGTTCGCGCAAGCGGGCGAATCGCAGGAAGTATAACATTACCGGCATGTGTCAGCTGGCAGGGGAGTTTATTTGATCGCTTGTTTATGCCAGCAGAGCGTTTGTTTTCGCGCTTGAGTCAGCCAGTGTGGCACTGGGGCTTTTTTCCAGCGCTCCTGTCAGCATGTGGCTTTGTTCTGCAGCCCAGTACCGAGGCGCAGGCCTGGAGCATTTGCTTAATTTTTGATAGTCACACCTAGGGATATAATGATATGAAAATTTCATATCACGGTTATAGTGACCAAAATTATCACGGTTATCATTATTATCGCGGTATTGTTGAAATGTGTTCAAAAAGTACGAATACACACACTGAAATACTATAAACAAGTTGTATTTTGGAAAAAACTAATAAAGTAACACACACAATACACTTTTTGTTGCAGAAACATTCAAGTAACAACATGTAAACAACAAACATACAAATGTGATTAAAGTTGGCACCTTATGGACACAAGAGATATGTGCACCAGGGGTGGAACTGATAGGATTTGATCATAATCAATGCCATTATCAGTTCTGCTTATCAATCCAATTCCTTATCAATTCTCCTATTGATTCCTGAGGTGTTTTTGAGTGTGAAAAAAGTAGTTGGGCAGGTCAGAGTGGAATTTTCCAGATCAAATCATTCCCAGTGTCACACATATACACTATTGTACACACAAACAGAAAGTAAAACACAGTCCGATTTAACTGAACTGTTTAATGAACAAATGGAAATATTCTGAAAGAATGAGCATTTAAAACATGTTAGGCTGATCTGATCCAGACTGGTCAGTGGTGATCTGATCCAGACTGGTCATTTGTGGTCTGATCCAGACTGGTCAATGGTCCAGTCCTGGTCAGTGTCCTCTGGTCCAGTTCCTCTGGAGGTCAGTCAGTGGATTTCCTCCAGTTCCTTCAGTTCCTAACTCCTCCTATCCTTTGGTTTTTACACTCATCATGTGTCTTTGTCCAGTTGTAGTTCACTCATTTGAACTGACAGGAGTTTGTCCTCAGTATCTGTTTTCAGACAATTTCTCTGTGGGTGAGGATCTGAATCAGTGGGGGCCGGGGAGGGGTTCACACTAGCGTAGACCAGGTCTGTGCGCTCGCTTGCTAGAACGGACTGAGTCCATGCGCGTGCTTGTTCGGACCGACCCGCACTCCGACGGACCGGGTCCGTGCGGGAGCCCCCACCCCCGAATCTCTGGAGCTGTGTCCGTGCAGGTGCCATGTTTTCAGAGGCCAAGCATTACAAACTGTGCACACACGCCTGGAGTGGAGCTGCTTCTTCAGGAAATGAACAGTACCGTGAGTTTTTTAGGTGCAGTAATCGAACACGAAATCAGAAAAATTAGAATTTAAATGGTAATACTGACCGTCTGAAATTTTACCGCGGTTTATCATTATACCGGTTATCATTACATCCCTAGTCGCACCAGCGCGATCGAGATTTCATATTAAGTCGCACGTCCGAAATTATTGGCGCATATGGGGCCATTTCACTCGCAATCTAGAGCCCTGCAAATGGAACCGTGATGGTCCTGATGCTTCCACCGTTACTGGCATGACATGATGTTTTTGAGGCGTGGCCCAGTGGAGGGGGTGTGGCCATCATGATCTGGGTGCTTTGTCCTTCAGTGGTCCAGTGGAGGGGGCGTGGCCATCATGATCTGGGTGCTTTGTCCTTCAGTAGACCAATGGAGCTTCAGGTTTTGCAGGGGCGTCCAACGGCTTAGGCTATCTCTGTACAGATGTTTCAGGGGTCAGAGGTCATGACTGAGGGTTCTGGTCTGTGTGGGAAGGACTGGGTTTAAGAACAGGACAACGCTGCAGTCCACAATGTCCACTGTCTGACAGAGGACTGAGGACAGAGGGACAACCCCACTGTGGTGGACCTTCCTGTACGTCCCCTGATCTACATCCAACTGAGAACATTTAGGGATGGATGATAAGGAAAGTGAACAAAAATGGACATCAGTTCCAGACAGTGGATGTCCTCTGTGAAGACATCTGCACCACTGGAGCAACGTTCCCACCAGCCTCTTGGAAACAGTCCCATAATAATAATAATAATAATAATAATAATAATAATAATAATAATAATAATAATAGTAATAATGATAATAATAATAATAATAATAATAATAATAATAATAAAAAACGCAAGTGGTGTTTTTTACTTGTCCTACCATGGCCTGTGTTTGTACCAAGTTTCATGTTTCTACGTTGAAATTTTTTTTGGTGGGTTCCTATCAACACAATGTATTTTCATATTTTGAGGGGGCGTGACCAAGTCATTTTTTATTATTTTTAAAATTCTTCTTGCTGGAAAATTCTACTTTTCCACGGTGTAATTTTCAGTGTGTGTACCATTAGTGGAACACAAAGAGTTTTTCAGCAATTGTGTCCTTGTGTCAAAACCCCATTCATTTGAATGGTACAGTTTTGGTGTTGTCATGGCAACATGATAGTAAATAGGGGTGTGTCCTTATTGACTTTTTGGTTCAGTTTGGGATGAGGGATGTGTGTGCCAAATTTGTTTTGACTATGTTCAAAAAAAAAAAAATATCACTCCCATTCATAAACTCTAGTGGATGTCAGAGAGCCATTTTACGATCCATCTATTCGAGTTCCATATCGTCGTGCTCAGGTTGTCATTTCACACAAATGTTCCATTGGGTCCAACTCAATCTGACACTCTGTGTGCGAGATATACACACTTTTATACTTCTAAAAACGGCCGCTTCATTGTGAGGTCATCACAGCCACGCCCGACATTTGATCAAAAATATAGATGGTCACTTTTGATCACACATGTGTGTAGGTGATTTTCACCCAGTTTGGTCCAAATTGGATGTAAACCTTAGGAGGAGATGATGAAAGGATGAGGGGTGGGATTTTACAGGTCCACACTTCCACCCAATATGGCTGACTTCCTGTTGGGTTTAGGGCGGGGCCATAATGTCATTTTTTACTTGTCCTACCATGGGCTATGCCTGGACCAAGTTTCATGTTTGTACGTGGAAAAAAATTTGGGGAGGGCTCCCATCCGCATAATGTATTTAGATTTTTGAGGGGGCGTGGCCGAGTCATTTTTCAATATTTTTTGTTGGCGACTTCAAATAAAAAAAAAATTCACCAGGCTTGAATTTTTAGTCAAATAAATTTGACTTTTCATTAAAATTCAGGGGGTCACATTTGTGTGCAAAGTGGTGAGAGAAAAAAAAAAAAAATAATGGAACCATGTGATTTTCCTAGGCCCTCACTGACATGTATGTCTGGGCTCAGGCCTAATAATAGTAATGAGTGGACCTGGTCTGACTGGGTTTGGTTTGACCCAGGTCAGATAAAACACACCTGAATGGACTCACGGAAGAACTGGGACAGAACCAGGACCATCATCAGTAGACTTACCTGAACAGGTGAGGAACAGGGCGGAGTCAGAGGTAAAAGGATCTGTTTTCACACAGTCCATCAGTGCAGATGTAGAGAGAAAACAGGCGTGGCTGATGGACCAGAAAGAATCAGATGAACCAGATGTTGTCCCAGAAACAGCAGATCCACAGTCCAGTCGATGACACATGACATCTGCTGCCTTCAGGGTCAAAGGGTCAAATCTAAAATCATATTCCATGTCTCTCCATTCTCCATGATGTTTGATCTGTACGTCACCGTTACAGCGACTGGCTCCTCCCACCAGTCTGACATCATCAGGATCTGATCAAATACAAGTGACAGATAAATGAGCTCAAAGTGAGTGAACTGATGTCAGCTGGTGTCAGTCAAAGCTCCGCCCACCTGTGCAGGTAAGGTCCACAGCTGTTCCAGATGAGCAGGTCTGTGCCCCTGAGCTTCCACAGTCCAGCAGAGCAGACTCATGGCCTTCACAGGTGAACGTCTGCACCACAGGAGCCTCCGCTGCTCCAGAGAGCGCCCCCTGGAGGAGCCCAGGAGCCCCACAGCCCAGCTCCCTACAGACCACCTGGGCACCACGAAGGTCCAAGTGTCCTTCACACACTGAGGACCAGGACCTGGACTGGTGAGACCGGACCTCCAGTCTGCCTGAACACACACTGGACCCATGGACCAGTCTGACAGAGTCTGTGGACACAGATGGAAGAAGACTGGAATAAGACTAGAGTCTGAAGTGGACTCTAAGGGACTGTAGTGGACTGGAGGAGACCAGGGTCTAGGGCTTGGACTATATTGTGGATTTGACTGGACCGTAGTGGACTGGAGTAGACCAGGGTCTGGGACTTGGACTATATAGTGGATTTGACTGGACCGTAGTGGACTGGAGTAGACCAGGGTCTGGGACTTGGACTATATAGTGGATTTGACGGGACCGCAGTGGACTGGAGGAGACCAGGGTCTGGGGTTTGGACTATATAGTGGATTTGACTGGACCGCAGTGGACTGGAGTAGACCAGGGTCTGGGACTTGGACTATATAGTGGATTTGACTGGACCGCAGTGGACTGGAGGAGACCAGGGTCTAGGGTTTGGACTATATAGTGGATTTGACTGGACTGCAGTGGACTGGAGGAGACCAGGGTCTGGGGTTTGGACTATATAGTGGATTTGACTGGACCGCAGTGGACTGGAGGAGACCAGGGTCTGGGGTTTGGACTATATAGTGGATTTGACTGGACCGCAGTGGACTGGAGGAGACCAGGGTCTGGGGTTTGGACTATATAGTGGATTTGACTGGACTGTAGTGGACTGGAGGAGACCAGGGTCTGGGGTTTGGACTATATAGTGGATTTGACTGGACTGTAGTGGACTCACATTCATTTGTGTTTATGTTTGTTTCTTCTGTGTGACATGATGTTCATCAGCTGTTTGTTTGTGGACATGGATATTATTGATTGATTGATTGATTGATTGTTTTGCTCAGTTTGTGTGAGTTGACATTAAATGTGAGTTGAAGTCTTGGACCGACCCGGATCTGAGAGTCCACAGAGTCTGGAGCCCACAGTGACAGTGGAAGGGTTCGGGTTCAGTGTTCATGCTCTTACCTGAACAACTCAGCTCCAGGAATGAAAAGAGAACTGTCTTCGATCTAAAACAGTTCCTCAGTTCAGATTCATCACAGTCTGGTCTGATCCTCCAATTATCTGTATCTGAATCAGTGTCTCTGCGTCTCACTGAAACTGCAGATCCACAGTCCAGTTCTGCACAGACTCTGTTTCCTAACTTCCTGTACCAGTCTCTCCCATCCACTGGTTTCCAGTTTCCATCCTGTTGTTTCATCTCCAGGTCACCTTGACAACGACTGGCTCCTCCCACCAACCTGAAGTGGACCGACTCTGTAGAAATAAGACAGACCAGTCAGAGTCCAGTCCAGAACCACACCAGCCCATCTGAACCACATGGACTGGATTATTGAGCACATATGGTTTCCATGTGTGAACAGTGTTTTCAGTCTAACTGACATAGGCCATGGGCCAGGATGGTCTCTCATGCACCCCCCCCACAATCCTATAAATTTGGTATCATTGGATTCCTTGGGATGTCTAGATTACAAATATAACTGGTAACCGTAAAAAAAAACTGGGACTCGCTGTGACACATCAACAGTTTTATTGACCTACTGTAAAACATACAAAATGGCTAAACAGAAAATCTGTAATTTTACCATTTGATACAAAAACTAATTCAGTCCTCTTTTTTTTAGTAATTGAACATATAAAGCACAAAATGAAAACAGTTGTATGCCAAATCATCCATCCATCCATTATCCTCTGCTTTATCCGGGGCTGGGTCACAGGGGTAACAGTCTAAGCAGGGATGCCCAGACTTCCCTCTCCTCAGACTCCTCCTCCAGCTCTTCCGGGGGGACCCCGAGGGGTTCCCAGGCCAGCCCACAGACATAGTCTCTCCAACGTGTCCTGGGTCTTCCCTGAGGTCTCCTCCCAGTGGGACATGCCCGGAACACCTCCCCAGGGAGGAGTCCAGGAGGATCTGAAACAGATGCCCGAGCCACCTCAGCTGGCCCCTCTGGATGTGGAGGAGCAGCGGCTCTACTCCGAGCTCCTCCCTGGTGACTGAGCTCCTCCCCCTATCCCTAAGGGTGCGCCCAGCCACCCGACGGAGGAAACTCATTTCGACCGCTTGTATCCGGGATCTTGTCCTTTCGGTCATGACCCAAAGCTCATGACCATAGGTGAGGGTAGGAACGTAGACTGACAGTAAATCCAGAGCTTCTCCTCTCGGCTCAGCTCCTTCTGAACCACAACAGACCGGTACAGCGACTGCATCACTGCAGACGCTGCACCGATCCGTCTGTCAATCTCACGCTCCATCCTTCCCTCACTGTGAACAAGACCCCAAGATACTTAAACTCCTCCACTTGGGGCAAAGACTCCCCACCGACCCGGAGAGGGCAGACCACCTTTTTCCGGTCGAGAACCATGGCCTCGGATTTGGAGGTGCTGATCCTCATCCCACTCGCTTCACACTCGGCTGCAAACCGCCCCAGGGCACGCTGAAGGTCCAGGTTCGATGAGGCCAACAGGACAACGTCATCTGCAAAAAGCAGAGATGAAATCCTGTGGTCCCCAAACCGGACCCCCTCCGGCCCCTGGCTGTGCCTAGAAATTCTGTCCATAAAAATTATGAACAGAACCGGTGACAGGGCAGCCCTGCCAGAGTCCAACATGCACCTGGAACAGGTCTGCCTTTCTGCCGGCAATGCGAACCAGGCTCCTGCTTCGGTCATACAAGGACACATTAAATGTCAGTAGCAGCACTTTGTTCCAGTCAGACTAATAACAACGACAATAAAGCACATTGACAAAAGGAACTAACAACTGGAATGGGATTATGAAGGACTAGTATCGGTACTCGGTATCTGCAAGTACTCAAATGTAAGTACTCATACTCGTACTCGGTCTGGAAAAAAGTGGTATCGGTACATCCCTATTTGCAGATGATGAAAGTGACTGTGATTCAGACTCAGTTGACCTGTTGTTACAAGTAAAAATGAAACGCACACAAAATTCAATAAAACGAACAAAACACAAAAAATTGTTCAGCAATTTTCTTGTATCTTTTAGGAAAGATGAAATTTGAAGGGTGAATCCTGTGGTTAGACATCTTGAAAGTCTGACAAGATTGACTTTGTTAATATTTGTGTTACTGGGTTACTGTACTGTTGTTACTGGTTAATGTTAAGACATATTAAATATTGCATGTGGTTGAAAATTCTGGCAGAAAAAATACGTGCAAGGTTATAATAGTTTGGGATTTTTCATTCTAGTTTAGTTTTGACTTTTTCTCTAATTCAGTTTGTTTTAATTAATTTTTAGAGCAGGTTTGCTAGTTTTTATTAGTTTTCATTTTTTTCTAAATGCTTAGTTTTAGTTTAGTTGTAGTTTAGTTGTAATTTAGTTGTAGTTTAGTTTGAGTTGTAGTTCAGTTGTAGTTTAGTTGGAGTTCAGTTGTAGTTTAGTTGTAATTTAGTTGTAGTTTAGTTTTAGTTGTAGTTCAGTTGTAATTTAGTTGTAGTTCAGTTGTAGTTTAGTTGTAGTTCAGTTGTAGTTTAGTTGTAATTTAGTTGTAGTTTAGTTTTAGTTGTTGTTTAGTTGTAGTTCAGATGTAGTTTAGTTGTAGTTCAGTTGTAGTTTAGTTGTAGTTTTAGTTGTAGTTCAGTTGTAGTTTAGTTGTAGTTCAGTTGTAGTTTAGTTGTAGTTCAGTTGTAGTTTAGTTGTAATTTAGTTCTAGTTTAGTTTTAGTTGTAGTTCAGTTGTAGTTCAGTTGTAGTTTAGGTGTAATTTAGTTTAGTTGTAGTTCAGTTGTAGTTCAGTTGTAGTTCAGTTGTAGTTTAGTTGTAGTTCAGTTGTAGTTCAGTTGTAATTTAGTTCTAGTTTAGTTTAGTTGTAGTTCAGTTGTAGTTCAGTTGAAGTTTAGTTGTAGTTCAGTTGTAGTTCAGTTGTAGTTTAGTTGTAGTTCAGTTGTAGTTCAGTTGTAGTTCAGTTGTAGTTCAGTTGTAGTTCAGTGGTCTCTTTTCTCTTCTTCTCTGTGCTCCTATTCAAATCAATCCCAGACAGGACTCTGCTGCTTTAGTCTCCATGTTTCCAGGTAGAGTGGGGACCAGAAGACGACTGGAAACCACAAGTGAACACAAGTGACGGAGCAAAAAGTGTCGTATGGAGACAGCACAGAAAACTGAGAGAGACAAAGAAATCCACTGAACATCAATCTGACATTGACAAAGACCAAAACCAAGGGAATTTGATCCAGAATTTATATCTGTTTTAGTTAGTTTAGTAAACACACAATACAGTTTCAGTTAGTTATGTTTTTTTTCTTTTAATTATAATTTTTATTTATTTCAGTTAATGAAAATGTTTTTTCAATTTGAGTTTTCGTCATTTCATTAGTTTTCGTTAACGATAATAACCTTGAATACGTACATGTTAAAAGTGCACACCTGACATTGGCAGTGACATTTCAGTTCATTTTAAGTTCTATACCAGATAATTATGCAACCTTCAGGATTCATTTCTCCATTTTATCCATAACTCATTGAAACCTGTGGTATCTTTGCCAGTATTTGTCCAGCTGGATTACTTTTATAGGAGATGGAAGCTCAGACACAGCTTTCTTGTTGTATATATATTTTAGCTAAATGTTGGAGAATTGTGAAGAACAAACATTTATTGAGGTCATGCACATGTATGTGATACAGGTGTTTATTGTTTAGACCATGTCATACTTTACTCTAGTATATCTGTAGACACAATATGGATAGATGCATTATTTTAAAAGTAAATGATTTGGCATACAATTAGTTTTTATTTTGTGCTTTATCTGTTCAATTACTAAAAAATGAGGATTGAATGAGTTTTTGAATCAAATGGTAAAATGACAGATTTTCCATTCAGCCATTTTGTCTGTTTTACAGTAGGTCAATGAAACTGTTGATATGTCACAGTGAGTCACAGTTTTTTTTTACTGTTACCAGTTACATTTGTAATCTAGACATCCCAAGGAATCCAATGATACCACATTTATAGGATTGTGTGTGTGTGTTGTTTTCTGTGTAAATACTGAATCATTCATTCAGTCAGTGAATTGAATGGCTCAGTCTGCTCCTGTTTGTCAGTGTTTCCTTCACTTGTGGATCTTTAAAGCCACACTTGTCCAAATGTCAGGAACAGGAGCTGAGCGTGCTCAGTGGAGCTTCTGTAAACCCATCCTTCCTGAATCCTCTGCATTGGCTCCAGTTTGTTCAGATGAAAACCACCTGAACCAGGATGTTCAGCTTCAGCCCAGTTCACATCCCTCCTTTGTGCATTTCTTACCTGTTGAAGTGCTGTTGTTTTCAGACAGGAGCCCTGCAGGAAAAACACAAAGGACAGCCATGAAAACAGGACAAGACTGGGATTAGAACTCCAACATGTCCACATGAGGAACCAAACAGGAAACTGAGGCTGATCAGGTTGGATCCAAATCTGTCTGAACTGTGTTTGTGCTTTGACTTTGACAAACGGCGTCTAAATACCAAAGCAGCACATGAGACACAGATGAAGGTTCAAATCCAAATCTATGACATGATTGAACAGCAGCAGATGAACCACCACAAGATGAAACTGACACATTTAGGTTGAGCAGGATCAGTCCAACTGGAGGAATCGTTCATGAATCAGCTGAAATAAACCCAGACTTAATCTGATTATTGTTCAGTTTGTGTTTGATGGTTGAATTCAAAACAAAACAAAACATTGAACCAGAACTGATCTGTAGTTATTAAACTAATACTTTAATCATTTTAATCAATTAAGATAAGATAGACTTTATTGATCCTCCAAAGGGGAAATTCAGATGTACAGCAGCACAAGACAATAAACATCAAATACAACTGAAAAATAATTAGAAGATAAACATATAAAAAATGTGTTAAAGTCACTAAATGACAGAAGGACATTTGAACCCATGTGTTCAGTTGAACAGGTTCTGTCAGTGGACTGTGGAACTGCAGATGATGGACAGACTGTGGAACCAATCACAGAGCTGGAATAAGCAGCTGCTGTGACAAACAGGAAGTGGATCAGTAAAGGTGGTTGAGACGCATCATGTACGGGTGTGTGTTGAGAGGAAACACAACATGCATGTGTTTGATCCTGGTCCACAAATCCACCACAGACCAGTTCCAGACAGAAGCTGAGGCTGATGAGAGCACCACACACAGTTACACCATCTGATCACATGGTGTCCATGAAAGAAGGCAGTCATGGACACAGTCAGCAGCTCATTCTTCTAAAAATGTCTGACATCAATGTTGAAACAGACAGGATCATCAAACCACCAGTGTTTGACTGCATTCACACTGATCTGACTTTTACACTTATCTGTCGTCCTGTCAGTCACATGACCATCAGCACACGCTATGATTTATATCAAACACATGACGCATCTGTTGCCATGGAGATAATCCTGTGTTTGTCCATTTATGTCATTTCTCAGAAACA
The DNA here is from genome assembly GCF_902148855.1 of Sphaeramia orbicularis. NCBI lineage: Eukaryota > Metazoa > Chordata > Actinopteri > Kurtiformes > Apogonidae > Sphaeramia > Sphaeramia orbicularis. The sequence goes on along the minus strand of NW_021941438.1, from coordinate 215,807 downwards.
GAATGTGGTTTCCTGTTGTGTGAAGCCTCTTTTCATATGAACACGTTCCACATGAACCAATCCGGTTCATCAGTCAAAAACACCTTCTTATACGGTTGAAACCAGTGATCAGGTACTAAACACAGGTACTTTTCACTGAGTCTACCTCCAACAAACACAGCTGTATTAGAACATCAACACTAAGTGGAAGACAAACACAAACTAAACATCCAATCAAACACTGATCAATACTGAACAGGCATCAATAAAGCACAACGTCAGCTTCCAGCGTCACTGTTGAACATCCAACACCCAAACATGAGCAGCTGTGGTTCATCCCAGCTCAAAACAACATCCCATCATTTCACATAATCTGACAGTTACAAATGAGTAGACCAACTGAACGACAGCAGTCCCACTGTTTCCACTGCACACACTGTAATGCAGGGCTGTCAGACCCAGTTCAGTTTTATAAAGAGTAGGATCATCATTTTGGAGTGAAAACAGTAGAATTCTGTAATAACATGTTTACATCTATGAATTGTACTCCAACATAACATGAACAAATATGAACAACCTGAAAATTCTGAAGTAAAATAAGTGCAATGGTAACAATAGTACACCTCAGTTTATCATTTATACAAGTGCGTCACAACTTACAGACCACAGTGGATCTACAAATACACAAAACATTAAATAACAGGCAGAATATTATTAAAATTCCACCTACTTCGCTTAAGAGATTTCAGGTTATTCACACACACACACACACACACACACACATATATATATATATATATATATATATATATATATATATACACACATATATGTGCACACACACAGGGTGGGGAAGCCAAATGTACACTGAACATTTAGTTGTTTTTTCTCAGCAGACACTACGTCAGTTGTTTTGAACCCAAACATATACTGATGTCATAATCATACCTAACACTATTATCCATACCTTTTCACAAACTTTTGCCCATATGAGTAATCAGGAAAGCAAACGTCAAAGAGTGTGTGATTTGCTGAGTGCACTCGTCACACCAAAGGAGATTTCAGAAATAGTTGGAGTGTCCATAAAGACTGTTTCTAATGGAAAGAAGAGAATGACTATGAGCAAAACTATTACCAGAAAGTCTGGAAGATACTATTAAAGAAGAATGGGAGAAGTTGTCACCCCAATATTTGAGGAACACTTGCGCAAGTTTCAGGAAGCGTGTGAAGGCAGTTATTGAGAAAGAAGGAGGACACAGAATAAAAACATTTTCTATTATGGACATTTTCTTGTGGCAAATAAATTCTCATGACTTTCACTAAACTAATTGGTCATACACTGTCTTTCAATCCCTGCCTCAAAATATTGTACATTTTGCTTCCCCACCCTGTGTGTGTGTGTGTGTGTGTGTGTGTACATATATATATATGTATATATATGACTTGTCTGTAAATGTAAACATTTTTGTGTAATTGAACTTTTTTTTACAGTAAAACAATGAGAAAAATGTACAGTTTTCATTGTTTCTAGGTCATTATGACAGTATTTTACTGGTCTGATCTACTTCAGATTTAATTGACCTAAATGATCGTTAATATCTTCAGTGTCATTTTTGCTTTTCACAAATTCATCTCAGGGCCGGACTGAACCCTTTGGTGGGCCAGATGGGCCCCCGGACCGCATGTTTGACCCCTGTGCTGTAATGCATCAGTGTGTCCGGTGTGTGGTTGATTGACAGCTCAGACACACTGTTTGTGTCCCAGACTCCAGGGTCGTCCACCGTTCTCCTACCTCGAATGCATGTGGATGTCAGAATCAGGATGTAGACGCTGTGGTCCATGTCCAGTCAGATGGTCTTCTCCTCTCAGTGTCGTCGTCTTTACTGTCTCTGTGTCGTCTTTTATCAGGACACGAGCCTCATCCTTCCGTAGTCTTATCTGTCCATCTCCTCTGCTTCGGCTGCTCAGCGTCGCAGTCGGTGTCAAACATTTCATCACATGTTCATGCGAAGACGACAACTCAAAGCAGCTTGAATATTATAATGAGTAACTGAGACCTAAACACTAACGCAAACTATTGATAATAGGCGCAGAAACTCACTTCAATTCAATAGTATTTGTACAGAACTATATGACAACCTGTTCACCTCACAGAGCTTTAGAGTTAGATGGATATGAAAACAAACAAGTGTCGAAGAAACAGTAGAAGAAGGAAACGGATTAATGTCCCAGACCCCCCAGTCCTTAGACCCTCCTTCACTGCAAAGGAAGACTCCAAACCTGAACCACACTGAAGGACAGACCCGCTAAACCTGAACCACACTGAAGGACAGACCCGCTAAACCTGAACCACACTGAAGGACAGACCCACTAAACCTGAACCACACTGAAGGACAGACCCAGTAAACCTGAACCACACTGAAGGACAGACCCCCTAAACCTGAACCACACTGAAGGACGGACCCAGTAAACCTGAACCACACTGAAGGACAGACCCAGTAAACCTGAACCACACTGAAGGACGGACCCAGTAAACCTGAACCACACTGAAGGTCAGACCCGCTAAACCTGAACCACACTGAAGGACAGACCCGCTAAACCTGAACCACACTGAAGGACAGACCCGCTAAACCTGAACCACACTGAAGGACAGACCCACTAAACCTGAACCACACTGAAGTACAGACCCGCTAAACCTGAATCACACTGAAGGACAGACCCCCTAAACCTGAACCACACTGAAGGACAGACCCGCTAAACCTGAACCACACTGAAGGACAGACCCACAAAACCTGAACCACACTGAAGGACAGACCCGCTAAACCTGAACCACACTGAAGGACAGACCCGCTAAACCTGAACCACACTGAAGGACAGACCCGCTAAACCTGAACCACACTGAAGGACAGACCCAGTAAACCTGAACCACACTGAAGGACAGACCCAGTAAACCTGAACCACAGTGAAGGACAGACCCGCTAAACCTGAACCACACTGAAGGACAGACCCAGTAAACCTGAACCACACTGAAGGACAGACCCGCTAAACCTGAACCACACTGAAGGACAGACCCCCTAAACCTGAACCACACTGAAGGACAGACCCATTAAACCTGAACCAGACTGAAGGACAGACCCACTAAACCTGAACCACACTGAAGGACAGACCCGCTAAACCCTAAACCTGAACCACACTGAAGGACGGACCCCCTAAACCTGAACCACACTGAAGGACGGACCCCCTAAACCTGAACCACACTGAAGGACGGACCCGCTAAACCTGAACCACAGTGAAGGACAGACCCGCTAAACCTGAACCACACTGAAGGACGGACCCCCTAAACCTGAACCACACTGAAGGACGGACCCCCTAAACCTGAACCACACTGAAGGACGGACCCGCTAAACCTGAACCACACTGAAGGACAGACCCGCTAAACCTGAACCACACTGAAGGACTGACCCGCTAAACCTGAACCACACTGAAGGACGGACCCAGTAAACCTGAACCACACTGAAGGACAGACCCACTAAACCTGAACCACACTGAAGGACGGACCCCCTAATCCTGAACCACACTGAAGGACAGACCCGCTAAACCTGAACCACACTGAAGGACAGACCCGCTAAACCTGAACCACAGTGAAGGACAGACCCGCTAAACCTGAACCACACTGAAGGACGGACCCCCTAAACCTGAACCACACTGAAGGACAGACCCGCTAAACCTGAACCACACTGAAGGACAGACCCGCTAAACCTGAACCACACTGAAGGACAGACCCAGTAAACCTGAACCACACTGAAGGTCAGACCCGCTAAACCTGAACCACAGTGAAGGACAGACCCGCTAAACCTGAACCACAGTGAAGGACGGACCCCCTAAACCTGAACCACACTGAAGGACAGACCCGCTAAACCTGAACCACACTGAAGGACAGACCCGCTAAACCTGAACCACACTGAAGGACAGACCCGCTAAACCTGAACCACACTGAAGGACGGACCCAGTAAACCTGAACCACACTGAAGGACAGACCCACTAAACCTGAACCACACTGAAGGTCAGACCCACTCCCATGGACAGACAGACTGTAGATGAACCAGGACTGATGGACCTCCATGTGCAGGTGTAGTTCCAGTCTTTACAGATGCAGTAGGTGGGGGCACATGGGGGGGGGTCCATGTAGTCAGATGAGACAGGTGAGGGTGGGGGAGGTCAGGGGTCACAGGTCAGGACAGGACACAGATGGGTCACCTCAGATCCCGTCGTCTTTGGGCCCCAGGCGGCTACATCTGAAACAGTAGCCCCTCCCCCAGAGGGGAGTGGTTAAAGGGACAGCAGGTGAATAGTGATGAACAGAGTAAATAAACTAGATCCTGGAAGTGCAGTCACCTTCTGGACCAGTGGTATAATGAACTTAATGAGGAACAAGAACAAGTACTCTGCAGTATTCATCTTCTGTCTCTTCATTAAAGTCAGATACTTCATAGTCATTGTACAAAACGTACAGACACATGTACAGTGTGTTCTATGCTGGATCAGAGCTTCGTTTCCTTACTTTTGCTGTTACTAAACATTAGTTCCACTGTTGTGTTTCACACGGGCGCTTATAATGACGCACATGACGCCAGGATCAACAGAAAGTTGTTAGTTCCATCTTTAGTTGTTAAGTAAGTTGGAGACTGCTGTGCACATATTATTTGTAGATGTCATTTGTCTTGTTTTTTTCTGTCCACATATATTTTATACATACTATACACTTTTTTTTTTTTTAAATGCTTTGTTTATTTGAAAAAGCACAATTTACAAAACTTCTGTTACATGTACCGTTCAATTTCTACACATCACATAAAAAAATGCTTCTCCAAGATTTTTTGTCATCTAAAGAACTTTTAAAGTAAATAAAGAAAGGTGGGCTGGAAGAGAGGGCTGACTCCATTACTTCAGTGAAAAGACAAGATTCTATAAGGTGTGAATGTTTCCATCACTTTAAACACAAATGTTTCACATGTAAAAGTATTCACATCACAGATGTATTCATTTCACATCCATGACAAATTGAACACAGTTTGTCTATTTTGACCAAATAGTGAAAACAGATTCCTTTTGACCCTTAAATCTAAATGTCCACTTGTCCAGAGTGTAAATGTCCTGTCCCATGTCCATCCAGTCTTCAGTTGTGGGTGCTTCAGGCTTTAACCATTTTCTACTGATAGTCTTTGTACTCGCTGCCAAAAGCATTAACTACAGTTTTTTTTATCTTTCAGAGTCCAGTCCTCACATGAAATATCTCCTACATACAGGGCTTCACATTTACAAGGAATTTTTTCAGTAAAAATGTGATTTAAATGTTCACACAGCTGTTCCCAAAATGGTTTGATGACTGGACAACTCCAGAAAATAGGACAGTGCTGGTGTTCTTTGTCCCACAGAGTGTCCAACAGGTGTCTCCACTGCCCTGGTGTGTTTTCTGGGCTGGAGTTACAAAATATCTAACAATACTTTTCCAGCAGAGTTCCCTCCAGTTGTTGGAGCTTGAGTTCATCCATTGTTGTTTGAGGATCTCTTCCCATCTGTCCACTGGTAGAACTAGAGTTCCTTCTTTCTCCCACTCATTTCTAATGTGGTCTGTATCACCCTTTTTAGACAGCACAATACCATTGTATAATCTGGAAACAACTTTGGTGCATGAATCAGATTTCAACAAGGATAAAAACATATTAAAGAAATTAAGACCAGCTGATTCCCAGGTATCTCGTAGATTCTGGTGAAAATAAGATCTAACCTGCAGATACCTGTAGAAGTCATCCTTTTCCAACCCATGAGATCTGTGAAGTTCTTCAAAACTCTGGAACAGCCCTGTGTGCATGAATGAGTCATCTGTGGTCAGTCCTTTCCTGATCCACCTTTTCAATCTCCCATCACTCTGGTTTGGTTTAAATGCTGAGTCAAAGGTGCACTATATACTTTTTTATATATACTTTCATTATTGTTGTTGTTATTCCTATTATTGTTATTATTCCTAATATTTATTTTTATATCCTTATAGTTTTTGTGGTTCTTTCAGCTGATTCTGGAATAAAAAACAAGCTGTTTTCAAGTTAATTTTCAGACATGTCTTTTTCATATTCATATTTTTTTTCACCTATTCAAATAATTGTTTAATCAAACTGAAGAATATAATGAACATATTAATCTATTAGAAAAATAATGGATAGCTGCAGCTCTTCTTTTTGCCCCTTGGCCACAGGAGTATTGTCTGTCGTTCCATCAGTGTAAAATCATCCAATCTCTGTCATGTTTGATGTTTAGGTTCAACCTGTGAAGAGTTCTTAGAGCGGGACATTTGGGCGGGGGTGCTGACCTACATGTTTCAGGTGTTTCATGTCGGTGCGTGGTCGTGGACATGGAAGAAGCTAGTTAGCCTAAGGGGTGTAGGTGCAGGGCGTCAGAAGGAGCTGCGTAGTTCAGCATTGGTCTTGTTAAATGGTTTTGGAGGTCATGTTTGGACCTGCACTCCCCATGTTACCTCCAAAACCACCAAAGACCTGCATCATCATTCAGACCGGTTCAATTCAGACCTGAGAAAAACTGAAGGCACCTGAATTATGGGGTGGGCTCTTAATGGATCTGAAGGTATTTGTACTTGTTTATTTATTTTAATTCAACTTTTATTCAACCAAGAAACTGCTGATTTTAATCTGCCGATGGAACAAGTGAAAATGATCTCGGTAAGATTTGTTGAAATCAGATTTTCCAGATCTATTGTCTATAAATCACTTCTTATGTCTCACTGAAAAGATACTTTTAGGTGATTATGTGTTATTTTAAGTGTGATGAGATATTTTGACGAGAAAGGAGAAAAATACACTTGGTAAGATTTAGATTTTTTCCGTTGTGTTCCTTGGGATATCCTATGGGGGGTACTGTGGGAGTACGTGGTCCATGGTCCGCTGCTACAGACCATCAAGTCCTTGTTCGACCGGAGCCAGAGCACTGATTCTGTTTAGAATTTGTATGGACAGAATTTCTGGGCACAGCCGGGGGGAGGAGGGGGTCTGGTTTGAGGGCCTCAGGGTCGTGTCTGTGCTTGGTGATGATCTGGTCTTGTTGGCTTCATCAGGCTGTGACCTTCAGCTTCCACTGGGACAGTCCAGAGCAAGGAAAGAGCAACGAAATGACAACAACTAGAATTGTAAAAACATTAACTGATTAACTAAAAACATAACTGAAATAAATAAAACTATAATTAAAAGAAAAAACAAAAACTAACTGAAACTGTACTGTGTGTTTACAAAATTAACTTAAATGTATGAAAGTTATGCATCAAATTCCCTTCGTTTTCATCTTTGTCAATGTTGGATTGAAATGAAATCGATTTATTTTGCTCAAGCAGTTTTAGCTGGTGACACCATACGGTACTGCACAGTCCGTCACTTGTGTTCACTTGTGGTTTCCAGTCGTCTTCTGGTCCCCACTCTACCTGGAAACATGGAGACTAAAGCAGCAGAGTCCTGTCTGGGATTGATTTGAATAGGAGCACAGAGAAGAAGAGAAAAGAGACCACTGAACTACAACTGAACTACAACTGAACTACAACTGAACTACAACTGAACTACAACTGAACTACAACTAAACTACAACTAAACTACTAATAACTACAACTGAACTACAACTGAACTACAACTGAACTACAACTGAACTACAACTAAACTACAACTGAACTACAACTAAACTACTAATAACTACAACTGAACTACAACTGAACTACAACTAAACTACAACTGAACTACAACTAAACTACTAATAAATACAACTGAACTACAACTAAACTACAAATAACTACAACTGAACTACAACTAAACTACAACTGAACTACAACTAAACTACAACTGAACTACAACTGAACTACAACTAAACTAAACTACAACTGAACTACAACTAAACTAAACTACAACTGAACTACAACTAAACTACAACTGAACTACAACTAAAACTACAACTGAACTACAACTGAACTACAACTAAAACTACAACTGAACTACAACTAAAACTACAACTGAACTACAACTGAACTACAACTAAACTACAACTAAACTACAACTGAACTACAACTGAACTACAACTAAACTACAACTGAACTACAACTAAACTAAACTACAACTGAACTACAACTAAACTACAACTGAACTACAACTAAACTAAACTACAACTGAACTACAACTAAACTACAACTGAACTACAACTGAACTACAACTAAACTACAACTGAACTACAACTGAACTACAACTAAACTAAACTACAACTGAACTACAACTAAACTACAACTGAACTACAACTGAACTAAAACTAAACTACAACTGAACTACAACTAAAACTACAACTGAACTACAACTGAACTACAACTGAACTAAAACTAAACTACAACTGAACTACAACTGAACTACAACTAAAACTATAACTGAACTACAACTGAACTAAAACTAAACTACAACTGAACTACAACTAAAACTACAACTGAACTACAACTAAACTACAACTGAACTACAACTGAACTACAGCTGAACTACAACTGAACTAAAACTGAACTACAGCTGAACTACAACTGAACTGCAACTAAACTACAACTGAACTACAACTAAAACTACAACTGAACTACAACTGAACTAAAACTGAACTAAAACTGAACTACAGCTGAACTACAACTGAACTACAACTAAAACTACAACTGAACTACAACTAAACTACAACTGAACTACAACTAAAACTACAACTGAACTACAACTGAACTACAACTACAACATAACTACAACTAAACTACAACTGAACTACAACTGAACTACAACTAAACTAAACTACAACTGAACTACAACTAAACTACAACTGAACTACAACTGAACTAAAACTAAACTACAACTGAACTACAACTGAACTACAACTAAAACTACAACTGAACTAAAACTGAACTAAAACTAAACTACAACTGAACTACAACTGAACTACAACTGAACTACAACTAAACTACAACTGAACTACAACTGAACTACAACTAAACTAAACTACAACTGAACTACAACTAAACTACAACTGAACTACAACTGAACTAAAACTAAACTACAACTGAACTACAACTGAACTACAACTAAAACTACAACTGAACTAAAACTGAACTAAAACTAAACTACAACTGAACTACAACTGAACTACAACTGAACTACAACTAAAACTATAACTGAACTACAACTGAACTAAAACTAAACTACAACTGAACTACAACTGAACTACAACTAAAACTACAACTGAACTACAACTAAACTACAACTGAACTACAGCTGAACTACAACTAAATTACAACTAAACTACAACTAAACTACAAATAAATTACAACTAAACTACAACTAAATTACAAATAAACTACAACTAAACTACAACTGAACTACAACTGAGCTAAAACTAAACTACAACTGAACTACAACTGAACTAAAACGGAACTACAGCTGAACTACAACTGAACTAAAACTGAACTACAGCTGAACTACAACTGAACTACAACTAAACTACAACTGAACTACAACTAAAACTACAACTGAACTACAACTGAACTACAGCTGAACTACAACTAAACTACAACTAAACTACAACTGAACTACAACTAAACTACAACTGAACTACAACTGAACTACAACTGAACTAAAACTAAATTACAACTAAACTACAACTGAACTACAACTAAACTACAACTGAACTACAACTGAACTAAAACTGAACTACAGCTGAACTACAACTGAACTGCAACTAAACTACAACTGAACTACAACTGAACTACAACTAAAACTACAACTGAACTACAACTGAACTACAACTGAACTAAAACTGAACTACAGCTGAACTACAACTGAACTACAACTAAAACTACAACTGAACTACAACTAAACTACAACTAAACTACAACTGAACTACAACTGAACTACAACTGAACTAAAACTAAATTACAACTAAACTACAACTGAACTACAACTGAACTACAACTGAACTAAAACTGAACTACAGCTGAACTACAACTGAACTGCAACTAAACTACAACTGAACTACAACTGAACTACAACTAAAACTACAACTGAACTAAAACTGAACTACAGCTGAACTACAACTGAACTACAACTAAAACTACAACTGAACTACAACTAAACTACAACTGAACTACAACTAAACTACAACTAAACTACAACTGAACTACAACTAAAACTACAACTGAACTACAACTGAACTACAACTACAACTGAACTACAACTAAACTACAACTAAACTACAACTGAACTACAACTAAACTACAACTGAACTACAACTGAACTACAACTAAACTAAACTACAACTGAACTACAACTGAACTACAACTAAACTACAACTGAACTACAACTGAACTACAACTAAAACTACAACTGAACTACAACTGAACTAAAACTAAACTAAAACTAAACTACAACTGAACTACAACTGAACTACAACTAAAACTATAACTGAACTACAACTGAACTAAACTAAACTATAACTGAACTACAACTAAAACTACAACTGAACTACAACTAAACTACAACTGAACTACAGCTGAACTACAGCTGAACTAAAACTGAACTACAGCTGAACTACAACTGAACTACAACTAAACTACAACTGAACTACAACTGAACTACAACTAAAACTACAACTGAACTAAAACTGAACTAAAACTGAACTACAGCTGAACTACAACTAAAACTACAACTGAACTACAACTAAACTACAACTAAACTACAAATAAATTACAACTAAACTACAACTAAATTACAACTAAACTACAACTAAACTACAACTGAACTACAACTGAGCTAAAACTAAACTACAGCTGAACTACAACTAAACTACAACTGAACTACAACTAAACTACAACTGAACTACAACTGAACTACAACTGAACTAAAACTAAATTACAACTAAACTACAACTGAACTACAACTAAACTACAACTGAACTACAACTAAACTACAACTGAACTACAACTAAACTACAACTAAACTAAATTACAACTAAACTAAAACTAAACTACAACTAAACTAAAACTAAACTACAATAAAACTAAAACTAAACTACAACTAAACTACAACTAAACTAAAACTAAACTACAACTAAACTAAATTACAACTAAACTAAAACTAAACTACAACTAAGCATTTAGAAAAAAATGAAAACTACTAAAACATTGCCAACCTGTTCTATAAACGAATTAAAATGAACTGAATTAGAGAAAAAAAGTCCAAACTAAATAAAACTAAACTAGAATGAAAAATCCCAAACCATTATAACCTTGGTTCAGAGCTGAGTGTGAAGCAGTCAGGATGAAGATCAGCACCTCTCAGTCCAAGGCCATGGTCCTCTGTCAGAAAAGGATGGAATATCCTTTCTGGGTTGGACAGGAGTTGCTGGCTCAAGTGGAGGTTTATAGTTTATGTCCAGGGTGTGTCTGTGTCGTAGTGCTGTAAACATGCTGTGTTTCATTAGAGGAGATCTAGGCCGTTTGGACGGTGGCAGAGAACGTGCACATGGTGTTTACAGCTGGAGATACACTAGTGGGACGGCAGAGAACCTCTGTTCTCCCCCTAACAAACCATTTAAGCATCACAGTTACTTCAGAGCGGCTTAATTAAGGTAAAAACCGTGCATAGTTCCTTTTACATCATGTCACAGATTTGGATTTGAACCTTCATCTGTGTCTCATGTGCTGCTTTGGTATTTAGACGCTGTTTGTCAAAGTCAAAGCACAAACACAGTTCAGACAGATTTGGATCCAACCTGATCAGCCTCAGTTTCCTGTTTGGTTCCTCATGTGGACATGTTGGAGTTCTAATCCCAGTCTTGTCCTGTTTTCATGGCTGTCCTTTGTGTTTTTGCTGCAGGGCTCCTGTCTGAAAACAACAGCACTTCAACAGGTAAGAAATGCACAAAGGAGGGATGTGAACTGGGCTGAAGCTGAACATCCTGGTTCAGGTGGTTTTCATCTGAACAAACTGGAGCCAATGCAGAGGATTCAGGAAGGATGGGTTTACAGAAGCTCCACTGAGCACGCTCAGCTCCTGTTCCTGACATTTGGACAAGTGTGGCTTTAAAGATCCACAAGTGAAGGAAACACTGACAAACAGGAGCAGACTGAGCCATTCAATTCACTGACTGAATGAATGAGGGATGAACTGAGTCCGTTTGGACACAAAATCTGTCAGTGGGACTGAAAACACTGTTCACACATGGAAACCACATGTGCTCAAGAATCCAGTCCATGTGGTCCACATGGGCTGGGCTGGTTCTGGACTGGACTCTGACTGGTCTGTCTTATTTCTACAGGGGCGGTCCACTTCAGGTTGGTGGGAGGAGCCAGTGGTTGTCATGGTGACCTGGAGATGAAACGACAGGATGGAGACTGGAAACCAGTGGAAGGGTCATACTGGTACAGGAAGTTAGGAAACAGAGTCTGTGCAGAACTGGACTGTGGATCTGTAGTTTCACTGAGACACAGATGGACTGGTTCAGATCCAGATATAGACCAGACTGGGATGGATCTGCACTGGGGGACTGTTTTAGATCTGACACAGGTCCTTCCATCACTGGAGCTGAGTTGTTCAGGTAAGAGCATCAACACTGAACATGAAGAGTTAAGATTCAAAGACGCGCTGTGCCACCAGGGGGAAGCATTGGCAAAGTAGTCCGCCATCTGTGGTCACCATGGTAACTATAGTACATGGAATAACCAACAACAGATTTCTTCAAACTCCATGTTTGTTTAGAAAATATTTATTTCATGTAATGTACACTGTACAAAGGCACTGAAGCATGTGAGATACACTGAGATCTGATCTCCACAGTTTGTGACAGCTTTCCTCATGTGTTCTCTGATAGAAGTGACATGGTTTCTTTAAACCATACACCAGTGTGTAGCACACGGATTCTTTTCTGACCAAGAATCTTTGAAGGGAAAAAAGCAAGTACACCAAATACAAACTCACATTTATTACAACTTTCTTCCTAGCTGTTTAACTTTCTTTACTAAGTCTAGAAACGTTAAGTATTGAATGTACTGAACATCTGTTTAATCTTTGCAATGATTTAGGCAATGATTCTGAAAATAAAGGCAATAATCTGTAAATGAATCAGCGGTCAGTATCATTCTGTCAGTCACTTGTGAGCCTGCGCTCACTTCAGCTCAGTCTAATGTTAGATAGTTCACTTTAATACATCAGTGTGTTTCTTCCAAAAAAGGCTTCAGCAGCTTAAAGGTACAGCGGATGTCAAACCTTCTGATGCTCTGATGTGATTTTCAGCTCATGTGGATCGTCTACAGTGAAATCCTTCAGCTCAAGACCAGAAGCATCAGTGGAGGAAATGTTTGATCAGATATGTGAATGTCCTTTTCTACAAATGAATGAGTCATCACATTCTACCCTTTCCTCTCTGGTACTTTTCCACACTTCCACTCACACTTCCACACTAATACTTCCACTCCACAGGGTTGACGTTCAGGACCAAGGTTCTAATAGTTTTGGATTTTTCATTCTCGTTTAGTTTTATTTAGTTGTAACTTTTTTTCTCTAATTCAGTTCGTGTTAATTAGTTTTTAGAGCAGGTTTGATAGTTTTTATTAGTTATCGTTTTTTTCTGAATGCTTAGTTTTAGTTTAGTTTAGTTTAGTTTACAGTATTAATTTCAGTTGTTTCATATATTTTATCTTCCTAGTCATCCTATTCAAAGAAATCAGTGAGGTTACCCTGGACACTTTACTTGGGGGTCAGGTTAGGGCGGCTCTGACTGAGCCCAGACACAAACATATGTTCAGTTCCATGGATACGCTCCCTGTAGCAGGTTGGAGGGGCTGATGTAGGTGGGGGTGTGATTCATACACAGCGTCACTTATGTGGGGCGGCCGCGGGTCGTCCAATAACTGAAGGGTTGGCGGTTCAAATCCAGCCCTATCCTAGTCAGTCCGTTGTGTCCTTGGGCAAGACACTTGAAATGAGTGGTACTGTAGATCTAACCCTTGGCGTGTCACAGCTACACCACCTTTGGCACTTTCATGACACTACTAGACTTCACAAAGGCCTGAGGCTGCACAAATACAGTCTGTACACAGCCTGACATTTGTACTAATGCAGGTGTTTGTTTTTGTCCATTCTGGGATTTTTAATGAAGTGGATAATGGCTCTGGTCCACATTCACGATGGAAGGAAGAAGGAGAGGACGTCCTGAGCTACTGTGGAAACATGGCAGCACAACATGACCAGCTCCCTGTGCACATCTGAACAGCTCATTCGAAGGTCACATTAAAGGAGCGATAGTTTGCTTTTTTAAATGGAATTATGTCCTTATAACCCTTTAAACCCATAGCCTAAAATGGTCCATCTGAACCTTTTTTCTTATTTTGACTATAAAAAGGCTAGAAAATGTGCTGTGGGTGAGTCCTTTTGCCCATTTTTCCAGAGCACTTACAACTTTCAGAATCCAACAGTCATTTACTATTTAGTGCATGTATAATGCTATTAAAATGGCTTGTTGTCCAGCTTCTAGTACAGGTGTGAGTGAAATTACTGTACTGACCCAATAAAACCTATAAAGCACAACATCTCAGGTTTTAGAAACTGTTGGAATTTTTCTAATTGCACAAACAGTGAAAGTGTTACAGCCATCCAAACTGAATATGCACAGGGTGTGTCAGAGATGACGCGTCAGGTTTTAAAGAGTTAAATCATTTCCCTGTGGTCTCCATAAACTGTAAATGCTCTGCTTGGCTCTGAATTCTTCATTCATTCAGCTCCACAGGTCCATCTACAACACTATTCTGACTAATGACACCACAAAGGGGGTTTGGAGCGCTGGCCCTTTAAATGCACAGGAGACACTGCAGGCCCCGCCCCCTCCAGGTGATTGGCTGTGCTGCTCTGTCCTGTTCAACCAATAACTGAACATTTTCAGTAATGGGCTCCAAGTTTGGACAGATTTTCAGTCTGGACTCCAACCACTGATGACGCCAAACAGTTCTGGAGAAGAACTGGAGAAGTGTTGGACTGAAGTCTGGAGCTGAAATGAACAAAGGAGGAGACGGAAGCAGGTCTGAAACAGAGTTCAAACAGTTATGGAGAAATCCACTGGAGTTTGGTCCAAATGAACCTGAACATAGTTTGTGATCAGCTGGAGGGTTCACATTCAAACTGAACTGTTCGAGTCCAAACACACAGACAGGAAGCCCAGACTCAGAACAGTGGGTTCAGACAAATGTGAACCTTTAACACAGCTGTTCCTGTTTTCAGGTGATTATACTCTACAGAAAACACAATTATGCATTTTTTAAATTCCATTTCTGTAATTAGACCCGATGCAATCACTACAAATCTGACATTTGGGACCTTTTCTAATCCAGCTGATGTTCTAGTACAGTGCATAAACTGACCCACCATGGCCTGAACGGTGCCAACCCTGCAGTGTCCACTTCTCATGTTGACCATCATGACCGGTCCTACTGGTCCATACTGGTCCTACTGGTCCATACTGGTCTTACTGGTCCTACTGGTCCATACAGGTCCTACTGGTCCATACTGGTCCTACTGGTCCATACTGGTCTTACTGGTCCTACTGGTCCATACAGGTCCTACTGGTCCTACTGGTCCATACTGGTCCTACTGGTCCATACTGGTCTTACTGGTCCTACTGGTCCATACAGGTCCTACTGGTCCTACTGGTCCTACTGGTCCATACAGGTCCTACTGGTCCTACTGGTCCATACTGGTCTTACTGGTCCTACTGGTCCATACTGGTCCATACTGGTCCTACTGGTCCATACTGGTCCTACTGGTCCATACAGGTCCTACTGGTCCTACTGGTCCTACTGGTCCATACAGGTCCTACTGGTCCTACTGGTCCATACTGGTCTTACTGGTCCTACTGGTCCATACAGGTCCTACTGGTCCTACTGGTCCTACTGGTCCATACAGGTCCTACTGGTCCTACTGGTCCATACTGGTCTTACTGGTCCTACTGGTCCATACTGGTCCATACAGGTCCTACTGGTCCTACTGGTCCATACTGGTCCATACTGGTCCTACTGGTCCATACTGGTCGTCCTCACTGCATCTGAGCTGCAGTTTAGTCAGTCGTCAGTGACAGCAGATATCTGACTGGAATATGACACATCCATATTTTGCATTCAAACTTTGGAGAATTCAATGATAAAGTTAAAAAAAAAAAGAAGAAGAAGCCACAGATTCCTTTTTTATTTGAGTTTGTTCTTTCCTCTCTGGTAGAAGCTCTGTTCTGTTCTCAGTGAAAATAACATGGTCTTCGCTGAACTGAAGTAGTTGCTGAAATCAGGAAACACCAGCAGTCTGTCCCATACTAAATCAGTGGAATCAATAGCGGCTAAAATGCTGCTAATAATCCTTCTTAATGCCCCAAAAACTGAAATGAAAAAGGGAAGTGTGTGCAGAGCAGCTATCATGGATCATGGTTTCTAATTCACAAGGTTGTCATTGTACTGCCTGCATGTCTGTTCTCCTCCAGTAACTGACTGTCCTGTCTAAGAGTTGGACCTCTTCTGTTCTTTTTCCTGGTAGAACCAGAACTGAACGCAGTCACCACAATAAACTGTCGCCTTTGTGCACACATGCCTACTGAACCACCTCAACATTTCTACACCAGAAAGGCTTTTCATATCAACAACTGGACACGTGTCAGCGTTATTTAAGTGTTACAGACTCTTTTGGTGTGAACAGGAATGCACATGATACACAGATGATTACATATCGTCGGCTTCCTGATCAAACCTGCTCTGTGACTTTGGGCAAATTTTACAGGAGAAACAAAAAACTGTTGATATAAGAGGAAACTGTGAAATATGACCAAAAATATCTGTTCCTTGAATGTTGGTATTTATGATGGAATGTAAACAACAGTCACAGGAGACTGAAATTTGAAGCTAGAAAAGGGGAGATAGCAGGTTTTTATTCCCAACCGGAAACGTCACTTAGGAGGTTTTATCCGGAAGCCGACGACATGTGATTAAATGTGTCCTGTTCAAATCAGAACAGAAACGTCTCTGTCCAGACTTTTATTTGCATTTGCAGTTTGCACATTAGAAATATTCTGTCAGAGACTTCTAGTCAGATCTGTCAACTTCTTATCAACCTGTTCTCCAGTTCCAGAATGATGGTGCGTCAGGGTGAGAGAGGAGTGGATGAAGTGATTACCCATCATGCCTAGTGCTTACAGTACTATCCAGTGGGGTCAGTATAATGACCTGGGGTGGGTTCAGTTACGTCATGTGTCCAAAAAGTGACTGAAATGAATGTGAAATAACAAACTGTTTGAAATGATGCTCCACAGGCTGTAATTAAAGCTGAAGGAACAGCCCAGTGAAATATTAGAGGGTGGGATTCTTTCTTTTTCTTTTTCTTTCTTTCTTTTGTTGGTCTGTTTATGGATTATAGAATGAATTACTATGTCTGATTAGTTTGAAATTGTTATGAGGAAGTGGCAAATGAGCAGTTGTGGAAGCAAAATGCACTAATTAGCATTTTGTCTCACAGGTTTTCTAAAAATTCCGTGGAAAATCCATCTAATGGCAACATTTTAGTTTGGTGACTGGGTTAAAACTCCTTTCCAGGGGTCCACCTTAAGTCTGATGTGCACTTTCAAATGATCAAACCTACATTCAGATTGAACTAGCTGAAGCTCCTGTGGACAGTAATGTCTGTCCCATTGTTACCCTACTGATCATGGTCATCTGTCCCTATCAAAGCTCCTGTCCTACAGCGTCCCTACTCCATCCTGTCACTGCCGTCTCCGTTGATCTGGACCACACAGTCCTTGTCCTTGTCCTTTGAGTGGGCCGTGTCAAAGTGCTGGCTGTTCACCATGTACCTCCCCCGAGCATCGAGTGCCAAGGCGGGGACAAAACGGCGGTCAAACTGGATCTCCTGGCGTAGGTACGAGGTCCTCTTCTGGCACGAGTCCCCGGTTCCCTCCTGGAAGGCGGACAGGAAGACCACCAGCTCGAAGTGGGTGGAGGTGCCCTCGCAGAGGGCCGGGTACAGGGGGCTGCGACGGTCCAGAGGGTGGTAGAAGGTCAGCGGGAAGATGAAGAAGGGGCAGGGCTGTTGGCCCAGGTGGTCCAGGTGGAAGTCCAAAGAGGTCTGGTGCAGGGCCTGGCCTTCGTGCTCCTCATACAGCACTGCACTCACCTTCACATCCACCAGAGGACGCTGCAGCAGGTTGGTGGCTCGCAGCATGAGGCAGGTTTGGCCCTGATGTTGGCCCACCACCGCCTGGGGGCTGAACTGGATGGCCCCCGCTCGCTTCTGAGGACGGGCAATCTTAGCTACGAATGCACCTGGACGACAGCAACAAGAAAACAGGACAAAAATGACACGTCATGATATGAGATACTTGAACCCAAGGGAAATTCCCCACTGAGGACGACACGCATTCACTGAACTGATCCTGTCAACACAGCGCTGTCAAACTCATGTTAGTTCAGTTCCACATTCAGCTAAATTTGATCTGAAGTGGGCCCAACCAGTCAAATAATAACATGTAAATAATGTCAACTCCAAACTTTTCTCAATGTTTAAGAGCAAAAAAAGTAAATTTACATGAGGAAAAGGTTTCCATCTACAAACTATCCTTTCAAAAGATGTGAATAACATGAACAAACTGAAAAAATCAATATAATTTTAACAATAATATGTCTCAGTTTATCATTTCCACATGTACATTATAACGTACAGATCACAGTGGATCTACAAACACACAAAACATTTAATAACAGACAGAATATCGTTAAAATTGTACTGACTTCTCTTTAGACATTTCAGGTTGTTCAGATTTGTTCAGGTGATTCACATTTTTTGCGAAAGTATACTTTGTTTTAGTGTGAAGACATGAAAATATTTACATTTACAAAGAGAAAAATGTGGAGTTATTATTTATGTTTTTATGATCGTATATTACCAATTTGACCCACGTCAGATTGAACTGGTCTGAATGTGGAACCTGAACTAAAAGGATTGTTCAGATCTTAGTGTAATTTTTGCATTTCACACATTCATCTCCAGGGCCGGACTGGACCCTTTGGCGGGCCAGGTTTGGCCCCCGGGATGCATGTTTGACACCTGTGCTGTAGCGTATGCCCCTGTCAGTCAGAAGTGAAGAGGAACATGTGCAGAAATATAATTAATAAGTGTTACTAAGAAAAACAAGTGTAAATCCACTACATTTAACCCATGGGTTCACTCAGATCACACTGAACAGTCTGTGATGAACCTGCTGCTGCTGTGGGGCTGTTAGCATACACTAAATAAAACTGTATTCATGTAGAAGACAGTCACTACGCTAACCCTCTGCAGTATCACTCATAAATTCTACTAAAGTTCAACTAAAACCTCAGAGTTTAGTGTAAGTCACATATTCATAGAACAAATAGAATACTGTTTTCCTTTCAAAGGATCATCTTTCTATGGAGTTTGTTACAAATGATAAAAACAAGTGATCGACATTGTCACTTTCAGCCAGTCAAACCTGCTTCTGACTTCCCACAGTGGAATGATTAATTGAATGTAAAACTTGTTGATACAATCCTTGTTTCCCAGAGTTTAGAAGGCGATCGTCTAGCAGTGAAAGAATATAACCCACCGTTTGGAAATGGTTAGTTTTGCAGGTTGGATGCGATGTGAATAATGTATTTTCTTCACACTTTATATGATGTTTACTAGATATGAGAGAGGTGGGGTACAGAGAAATGATAGAGGTTACATCTGGTCACATGCTCTGACACAGACTCTATATACCTAGTGGTATAAGAACCCACAGGAGACTTTAGGAGATCTATGTTCAGTGGCAAAAAAAAAACAGGACAATGACAGGACAGTGATGCGACAAACAAGATCTAGACCAGGGCTGTTAAACTCATTTTAGTTCAGTTCCATATTCAGCCCAGTTTGATCTGCAGTGGGCCAGACTAGTAAAAGAATGACTGAATAACCTATAAATAATGACAAAGCCAAGCTTTTCCTTTATGAAAATTTTTACAGTTTACAAAAAAGATGTGAATCACCTGAAAAAACAGAAATTTCATTTGAAAAATTAGTGCAATTTGAACACTCTTCTGCCTGGACTTCTTATTTCTACATGTGCATTTCCACACAGTGTTCCATAAACATTTGGGAACAGGCAGAATATTGTTCAACTGTTGGAGTTTGAACTAAAATGTGAACAGTTTCTCCAATATTCCATCTGTTATTCTGAACACAACTGCAGATCCAGTGGATCCATAAATGCACCAAACATTTAGGAACAGGCAGAATATTGTTCAAACTGCACAGTTCAGGTTGTTCATCTGTGTTTTTATTTATGCATTTATTTGTATTTTACTGTGAAAGAATAGTTTTGTAAATGTAAATATTTTCACAATGTGATCTTATTTTTTCACTTAAATTTTTTCCACATAATTTTTCACAGTAAATGTGGGTTTGTCATTATTCCTGGATTATTGTGTTGTTCTTTTGACTGTAGATCACATGTGTCTGTATGTGGAACCTGAACCAACAGGATTTGGAAAACCTGGACTGTTCAGGGTCAGTCTTGCACTTTCATCCTGCAGGGCCGCAATGGAACCTTTGGCGGGCTGGTTTTGGCCCCCGGGCCGCATGTTTGACACCTGTGTTCTAGAATGTGATCCTGTGAAAACAGATACAGACGGCCTGTACTGATCTAACAGTAGCCAGCAGCCTTTTATCCACACAGTGAATTACAAGGATTCACAGTGTCAGCCTGGTGGACTAGACGTGCACATGTGCTGTGTGAATAGAATGCACATAGAGACGTGAAGGAGAGAGCTGACCAGATGTGATCATTTGAGACACACCTGGAGACACGATGGGCCTCATGCACAAATATTCTCTGACATTTCTCTTTTGTTTTCTCTTCTTTTTGCTCAGGACCGTTCACCTCTGGATGCACCAGATGTTTTTACACCCAGCTCCACCCTCACCCAGGTGAACTGGACGGTGAATCTGACTGGTGGGGTAGGCGTGGCCACTGAGCATGTGTGACACCATAAAAGGACAGGTGTTGTGCCATGTGCAAACAGCTGTAGGTCAGCAGTGGACTCTATGCCCCGCCCCACTACTTCCTGAACTTCAGGTAGGTCCTTTATTTCCTGTCTGTCATTATTGGACACACTGGTTCATCCAGGTGCGTCTGCTACTTTTTGTTGTGACCAGAGATGCTTTGATGTGGTTCATGTAAGCCTGAAAAGGTCCAAATGAACTAAGATCTCCCATGTTATTCAACAGGAGAAAAGCAGTGATCATGTTAAATGTGAAAACAGACCACGCCCACCTGTTGCATCACTGCCGTATGCACTGTAGTGTGTGTTCGACCTCTGAGTCATGGGCTGGACTCTGAAAGGACTGACTTTAATACTGTGAAAAGTGACGTTTTGAGGGGGAAGGGTTGGTGTTAGCTTGGATAGGCTACGAGCGTGAGCGGTGCTAACTTTACCAGTTCATTCATTGTGTATTTGCACCGTACTGGTCAGGTGGTCAGGAGATGGACAGTGGAGCCTTTTTCAGTTTTACTGTTACAGGACGGTGGTCCAATCAGAAAACAGTGTTTATCTGCGAACACTGTGTGTCTGCCCAGCTCTGCTCTGAAAACACACACAGTACCACATTAACCACAGGATAGCATACAGGCTAACCTAGCATGTTAGCATTAGCATGGACGCTAAACTCATTAAAAACTCAACATTAGTGAACTCAAACTCAACAGAATTCTTCTAGGATGAGTCAGATCTTCCAAACACCAACTGACAGAAGTTTCACTTCCTTTAAGTCAGGAATAATAACTTGAATGAACTTTTATTTATCAGAGCTCAGCTCTAGAGCTCCTCTACTCCTAATGATCACATGACCTCCACAGCCGTGGAAACACATTAGTGATGGTGTGGACGTCAGCAGAGGAACGACCAGTGACAGATCACAACAAAGAGGTGTGGTCTAAAATAACCTCTGATCTGTGCTCCAGAGTTCTGCAGGTAAAAGGACTACAAAAGGAATCCAGTAAGTCCTGTGTGATTCTCTGGGAGGAAAAACTAGGATCCTCCACCTTGCAGTGAAAATAATATGTTTATGAGAGTAGGCTTTGGCCAAACAAACAGACCACGGTGTGTGGACGATGTCCTCATCAGGCTGTGAATGAACACATGTAGACTTAGACTTATTCTCTGTTGAACATGATGCAACCAAATGAACAAAGCAGAACATTATCAGACTCAGATGAGAACCTGCATTACTATCACATTACTGCTTACTTTTAAATAAATCTGTACTACTAAATACTGAGGCCATACAAAGGCTTATTCACATTTGTATCCAACATGCATCATGTCTTTTTTAGTATGAACATTATATTAAAGTAGCAGGAGTTTTTTGTAGTTGTAAAAAGGTGAACTGACACATTATTTTAATTAAATTCCAAGGACTCTTACCAGGGTCTGATTTATTCCCCTGTGTGCAGTACAACAGGGTGTCCACTAGAGGTAGCTGTTTTGTGTGAACATCAAACACTGGAGCCTTTTCTCAGTATTTTGTGTGACATTTGTGTACAGTCTTTGTACTTCAAAGTAACACCATGGAACTTTTGCTCGTGGGGTCCCCCGAAAGTCAAGAAACGGGATTGTCTGTAAGAGCTGTCGTAAAATCTGTATCTCTGCAATTCTCACACATTTGCTGACAAACTTCCTGAGGCAAGACAATTAATGTGCGTTTAAGCATGTCATCAGGCCAGGTAAAGTAACCCTACAGCATTTATACAAACATGAGTATTTTTTTTTAAAAACACTGGAAACAAAAAAAAAGGACAAATGAACAAATCTATAGAACAGCCTAGAACTGATCGCTCATTATGGGAACATAGTTTTACTGTACGATGCTGTTTGCCTGGTCATCATATTCATCTGGTCATACAAAAAATAAAAGATCACTTTGTAACGTTGGAAATTCAATTTACATTAGCCTGAAACATAGTCATCTTAACACCTCCTAGTCCAGGGGAGTCCAACTCATTTTCATTCAGGGGCCACATTCACCCCAGTATAATCTCAGGTGGGCCAGACCAGTAAAATAATACCAGTGGAAAAAGTTACATTACATTAGGATAATGTTTACAGCCACAATGTTTCCTCAAAAATCTGAAAAACATTAACAACTTGAAATATCTTAAGAAAAACAAGGGCAATTTTACCAATATTCTGCCTCACTTAATCATTTACACATGTGCAGTACAGTTTACTTTACAATTACAAATATATAAAACATTTAGTACCAGGCAGAATATTAGTAAAACTGCATTTACTTCTCTTCAGACATTTCAAGTTGGTCATATTTGTTCAGATTATTCACATTTTTTGTTTGTTAATATAAACATTTTCATGTAATTTTACTTTTTTTACACTAAAACAAAGATTAAATCTGCAGTTGTCATTATTTATAGGTTATTATGGTAGTATTCTACTGGTCTGACCCAAATGACATTTAATTGGTCTGTATGTTGAACCTGAATTAAAAGGATTTTTACACCACTGATTGATCATTTCTTCAGTATGATTTTTGCATTTCACAAATTCATCCCATGGGCCGGACTGAACCCTTTGGTGGGCTGGATTTGGCCCCCGGCAGTCATGACCATCAGCCTGTTTGTAAACTTCATTTACCTGGTTCTTCTTCTGAAGGTGGAGGGGGATGTGACGTATGCCGTACAGCAGCCACATTTTCTAGTTCTTTTAGTGTCAGGTTCCAACCCCAAACCAAAAGTGTCATAGTGCCAGTGCAGGCGATACAGACGCTCTGGGGCCATGATGAAAGTGGAACTGAACCTACTGTGAGTTACTGTACCACCAAAATGACCTGGAAAATGGAGTTCGAAGGCTGAAAAACTCCAGTGTCGCTCTAAGTGTTTACTGCTAAACAGAGACAGAGCTGTGAAATGGAGTTTCATTCTTCCTGTAACAATGACAGTAAAGTTCTATTCTATTCTATTCTATTCTATTCTATTCTATTCTATTCTATTCTATTCTACAAACCCCTCTAAACCTTACACTGAACGTCTCCAACCTCCATGTCAGACTATAGCAGTGGTTCCAACCTTTTTTACTCCTGACTCCATTTTAACATCACAAATTTCTGTCGACCCCACACATTCAAAACTGAGACTTTTTTTTTGCTAAAATTCATTTGTTTTTGATCATGTAATAGTTTGCTATTCTATTTCACAAATAAACATTGATTTTAGACGCATTTAGTCTGTATAATGTGTATTATTGTGGACATTTAGTCTGTATAATGTCTATTATTGTGGACATTTAGTCTATATAATGTCTATTATTGTGGACATTTAGTCTATATAATGTCTATTATTGTGGACATTTAGTCTATATAATGTCTCTTATTGTGGACATTTAGTCTGTATAATGTGTATTATTGTGGACATTTAGTCTGTATAATGTCTATTATTGTGGACATTTAGTCTATATAATGTCTATTATTGTGGACACTTAGTCTGTATAATGTCTATTATTGTGGACATTTAGTCTGTATAATGTCTATTATTGTGGACATTTAGTCTGTATAATGTCTATTATTGTGGACATTTAGTCTATATAATGTCTATTATTGTGGACATTTAGTCTGTATAATGTGTATTATTGTGGACATTTAGTCTGTATAATGTCTATTATTGTGGACATTTAGTCTGTATAATGTCTATTATTGTGGACATTTAGTCTGTATAATGTCTGTTATTGTGGACATTTAGTCTATATAATGTCTATTACTGTGGACATTTAGTCTATATAATGTCTATTATTGTGGACATTTAGTCTATATAATGTCTATTATTGTGGACATTTAGTCTGTATAATGTCTGTTATTGTGGAAATTCAGTCTGTATAATGTCTATTATTGTGGACATTTAGTCTATATAATGTCTCTTATTGTGGACATTTAGTCTGTATAATGTGTATTATTGTGGACATTTAGTCTGTATAATGTCTATTATTGTGGACATTTAGTCTATATAATGTCTATTATTGTGGACACTTAGTCTGTATAATGTCTATTATTGTGGACATTTAGTCTGTATAATGTCTATTATTGTGGACATTTAGTCTGTATAATGTCTATTATTGTGGACATTTAGTCTATATAATGTCTATTATTGTGGACATTTAGTCTGTATAATGTGTATTATTGTGGACATTTAGTCTGTATAATGTCTATTATTGTGGACATTTAGTCTGTATAATGTCTATTATTGTGGACATTTAGTCTGTATAATGTCTGTTATTGTGGACATTTAGTCTATATAATGTCTATTACTGTGGACATTTAGTCTATATAATGTCTATTATTGTGGACATTTAGTCTATATAATGTCTATTATTGTGGACATTTAGTCTGTATAATGTCTGTTATTGTGGAAATTCAGTCTGTATAATGTCTATTATTGTGGACATTTAGTCTGTATAATGTCTATTATTGTGGACATTTAGTCTGTATAATGTCTGTTATTGTGGACATTTAGTCTATATAATGTCTATTATTGTGGACATTTAGTCTGTATAATGTCTCTTATTGTGGACATTTAGTCTATATAATGTCTATTATTGTGGACATTTAGTCTGTATAATGTCTATTATTGTGGACATTTAGTCTATATAATGTCTATTATTGTGGACATTTAGTCTGTATAATGTCTGTTATTGTGGAAATTCAGTCTGTATAATGTGTATTATTGTGGACATTTAGTCTGTATAATGTCTATTATTGTGGACATTCAGTCTGTATAATGTCTGTTATTGTGGACATTCAGTCTATATAATGTCTATTATTGTGGACATTTAGTCTGTATAATGTCTGTTATTGTGGACATTCAGTCTATATAATGTCTATTATTGTGGACATTTAGTCTATATAATGTCTATTCTTGTGGACATTTAGTCTGTATAATGTCTATTCTTGTGGACATTTAGTCTGTATAATGTCTATTATTGTGGACATTCAGTCTATATAATGTCTATTATTGTGGACATTCAGTCTATATAATGTCTATTCTTGTGGACATTTAGTCTGTATAATGTCTATTCTTGTGGACATTTAGTCTGTATAATGTCTATTATTGTGGACATTTAGTCTGTATAATGTCTATTATTGTGGACATTTAGTCTATATAATGTCTATTCTTGTGGACATTTAGTCTGTATAATGTCTGTTATTGTGGACATTTAGTCTGTATAATGTGAATTATTGTGGACATTTAGTCTGTATAATGTCTATTATTGTGGACATTTAGTCTGTATAATGTCTGTTATTGTGGACATTTAGTCTATATAATGTCTATTACTGTGGACATTTAGTCTATATAATGTCTATTATTGTGGACATTTAGTCTATATAATGTCTATTATTGTGGACATTTAGTCTGTATAATGTCTGTTATTGTGGAAATTCAGTCTGTATAATGTCTATTATTGTGGACATTTAGTCTGTATAATGTCTATTATTGTGGACATTTAGTCTGT
The DNA here is from genome assembly GCF_902148855.1 of Sphaeramia orbicularis. NCBI lineage: Eukaryota > Metazoa > Chordata > Actinopteri > Kurtiformes > Apogonidae > Sphaeramia > Sphaeramia orbicularis. The sequence goes on along the minus strand of NW_021941438.1, from coordinate 189,178 downwards.
ATAATGTCTGTTATTGTGGACATTTAGTCTATATAATGTCTATTATTGTGGACATTTAGTCTGTATAATGTCTCTTATTGTGGACATTTAGTCTATATAATGTCTATTATTGTGGACATTTAGTCTGTATAATGTCTATTATTGTGGACATTTAGTCTATATAATGTCTATTATTGTGGACATTTAGTCTGTATAATGTCTGTTATTGTGGAAATTCAGTCTGTATAATGTCTATTATTGTGGACATTTAGTCTGTATAATGTCTATTATTGTGGACATTTAGTCTGTATAATGTCTGTTATTGTGGACATTCAGTCTATATAATGTCTATTATTGTGGACATTTAGTCTGTATAATGTCTGTTATTGTGGACATTCAGTCTATATAATGTCTATTATTGTCGACATTTAGTCTATATAATGTCTATTCTTGTGGACATTTAGTCTGTATAATGTCTATTCTTGTGGACATTTAGTCTGTATAATGTCTATTATTGTGGACATTCAGTCTATATAATGTCTATTATTGTGGACATTCAGTCTATATAATGTCTATTCTTGTGGACATTTAGTCTGTATAATGTCTATTCTTGTAGACATTTAGTCTGTATAATGTCTATTATTGTGGACATTTAGTCTGTATAATGTCTATTATTGTGGACATTTAGTCTATATAATGTCTATTCTTGTGGACATTTAGTCTGTATAATGTCTATTATTGTGGACATTTAGTCTGTATAATGTGTATTATTGTGGACATTTAGTCTATATAATGTCTATTATTTTGGACATTTAGTCTATATAATGTCTCTTATTGTGGACATTTAGTCTGTATAATGTCTATTATTGTGGACATTTAGTCTATATAATGTCTATTATTGTGGACATTTAGTCTGTATAATGTCTGTTATTGTGGACATTTAGTCTATATAATGTCTATTATTGTGGACATTTAGTCTGTATAATGTCTGTTATTGTGGACATTTAGTCTATATAATGTCTATTATTGTGGACATTTAGTCTGTATAATGTCTATTATTGTGGACATTCAGTCTATATAATGTCTATTATTGTGGACATTTAGTCTATATAATGTCTATTCTTGTGGACATTTAGTCTGTATAATGTCTATTATTGTGGACATTTAGTCTGTATAATGTCTATTATTGTGGACATTTAGTCTGTATAATGTCTATTATTGTGGACATTTAGTCTATATAATGTCTGTTATTGTGGACATTTAGTCTATATAATGTCTATTATTGTGGACATTTAGTCTATATAATGTCTATTCTTGTGGACATTTAGTCTATATAATGTCTATTATTGTGGACATTTAGTCTATATAATGTCTATTCTTGTGGACATTTAGTCTGTATAATGTCTATTATTGTGGACATTTAGTCTGTATAATGTCTATTATTGTGGACATTTAGTCTATATAATGTCTATTATTGTGGACATTTAGTCTGTATAATGTGTATTATTGTGGACATTTAGTCTATATAATGTCTATTATTGTGGACATTTAGTCTGTATAATGTCTATTATTGTGGACATTTAGTCTGTATAATGTCTATTATTGTGGACATTTAGTCTGTATAATGTCTGTTATTGTGGACATTCAGTCTATATAATGTCTATTATTGTGGACATTTAGTCTGTATAATGTCTGTTATTGTGGACATTCAGTCTATATAATGTCTATTATTGTCGACATTTAGTCTATATCATGTCTATTCTTGTGGACATTTAGTCTGTATAATGTCTATTCTTGTGGACATTTAGTCTGTATAATGTCTATTATTGTGGACATTCAGTCTATATAATGTCTATTATTGTGGACATTCAGTCTATATAATGTCTATTCTTGTGGACATTTAGTCTGTATAATGTCTATTCTTGTAGACATTTAGTCTGTATAATGTCTATTATTGTGGACATTTAGTCTGTATAATGTCTATTATTGTGGACATTCAGTCTATATAATGTCTATTCTTGTGGACATTTAGTCTGTATAATGTCTATTCTTGTAGACATTTAGTCTGTATAATGTCTATTATTGTGGACATTTAGTCTGTATAATGTCTATTATTGTGGACATTTAGTCTATATAATGTCTATTCTTGTGGACATTTAGTCTGTATAATGTCTATTATTGTGGACATTTAGTCTGTATAATGTGTATTATTGTGGACATTTAGTCTATATAATGTCTATTATTGTGGACATTTAGTCTGTATAATGTCTATTATTGTGGACATTTAGTCTATATAATGTCTATTATTGTGGACATTTAGTCTGTATAATGTCTGTTATTGTGGAAATTCAGTCTGTATAATGTCTATTATTGTGGACATTTAGTCTGTATAATGTCTATTATTGTGGACATTTAGTCTGTATAATGTCTGTTATTGTGGACATTCAGTCTATATAATGTCTATTATTGTGGACATTTAGTCTGTATAATGTCTGTTATTGTGGACATTCAGTCTATATAATGTCTATTATTGTCGACATTTAGTCTATATAATGTCTATTCTTGTGGACATTTAGTCTGTATAATGTCTATTCTTGTGGACATTTAGTCTGTATAATGTCTATTATTGTGGACATTCAGTCTATATAATGTCTATTATTGTGGACATTCAGTCTATATAATGTCTATTCTTGTGGACATTTAGTCTGTATAATGTCTATTCTTGTAGACATTTAGTCTGTATAATGTCTATTATTGTGGACATTTAGTCTGTATAATGTCTATTATTGTGGACATTTAGTCTATATAATGTCTATTCTTGTGGACATTTAGTCTGTATAATGTCTATTATTGTGGACATTTAGTCTGTATAATGTGTATTATTGTGGACATTTAGTCTATATAATGTCTATTATTTTGGACATTTAGTCTATATAATGTCTCTTATTGTGGACATTTAGTCTGTATAATGTCTATTATTGTGGACATTTAGTCTATATAATGTCTATTATTGTGGACATTTAGTCTGTATAATGTCTGTTATTGTGGACATTTAGTCTATATAATGTCTATTATTGTGGACATTTAGTCTATATAATGTCTATTATTGTGGACATTTAGTCTATATAATGTCTATTATTGTGGACATTTAGTCTGTATAATGTCTGTTATTGTGGAAATTCAGTCTGTATAATGTCTATTATTGTGGACATTTAGTCTGTATAATGTCTTTTCTTGTGGACATTTAGTCTGTATAATGTCTATTATTGTGGACATTCAGTCTATATAATGTCTATTATTGTGGACATTTAGTCTATATAATGTCTATTCTTGTGGACATTTAGTCTGTATAATGTCTATTATTGTGGACATTTAGTCTGTATAATGTCTATTATTGTGGACATTTAGTCTATATAATGTCTATTATTGTGGACATTTAGTCTGTATAATGTCTGTTATTGTGGACATTTAGTCTATATAATGTCTATTCTTGTGGACATTTAGTCTATATAATGTCTATTATTGTGGACATTTAGTCTATATAATGTCTATTCTTGTGGACATTTAGTCTGTATAATGTCTATTATTGTGGACATTTAGTCTGTATAATGTCTATTATTGTGGACATTTAGTCTATATAATGTCTATTATTGTGGACATTTAGTCTATATAATGTCTCTTATTGTGGACATTTAGTCTGTATAATGTGTATTATTGTGGACATTTAGTCTATATAATGTCTATTATTGTGGACATTTAGTCTGTATAATGTCTATTATTGTGGACATTTAGTCTGTATAATGTCTATTATTGTGGACATTTAGTCTGTATAATGTCTGTTATTGTGGACATTTAGTCTGTATAATGTCTGTTATTGTGGACATTTAGTCGATATAATGTCTATTATTGTGGACATTTAGTCTGTATAATGTCTCTTATTGTGGACATTTAGTCTATATAATGTCTATTATTGTGGACATTTAGTCTGTATAATGTCTATTATTGTGGACATTTAGTCTATATAATGTCTATTATTGTGGACATTTAGTCTGTATAATGTCTGTTATTGTGGAAATTCAGTCTGTATAATGTCTATTATTGTGGACATTTAGTCTGTATAATGTCTATTATTGTGGACATTTAGTCTGTATAATGTCTGTTATTGTGGACATTCAGTCTATATAATGTCTATTATTGTGGACATTTAGTCTGTATAATGTCTGTTATTGTGGACATTCAGTCTATATAATGTCTATTATTGTCGACATTTAGTCTATATCATGTCTATTCTTGTGGACATTTAGTCTGTATAATGTCTATTCTTGTGGACATTTAGTCTGTATAATGTCTATTATTGTGGACATTCAGTCTATATAATGTCTATTATTGTGGACATTCAGTCTATATAATGTCTATTCTTGTGGACATTTAGTCTGTATAATGTCTATTCTTGTAGACATTTAGTCTGTATAATGTCTATTATTGTGGACATTTAGTCTGTATAATGTCTATTATTGTGGACATTCAGTCTATATAATGTCTATTCTTGTGGACATTTAGTCTGTATAATGTCTATTCTTGTAGACATTTAGTCTGTATAATGTCTATTATTGTGGACATTTAGTCTGTATAATGTCTATTATTGTGGACATTTAGTCTATATAATGTCTATTCTTGTGGACATTTAGTCTGTATAATGTCTATTATTGTGGACATTTAGTCTGTATAATGTGTATTATTGTGGACATTTAGTCTATATAATGTCTATTATTTTGGACATTTAGTCTATATAATGTCTCTTATTGTGGACATTTAGTCTGTATAATGTCTATTATTGTGGACATTTAGTCTATATAATGTCTATTATTGTGGACATTTAGTCTATATAATGTCTATTATTGTGGACATTTAGTCTATATAATGTCTATTATTGTGGACATTTAGTCTATATAATGTCTATTATTGTGGACATTTAGTCTGTATAATGTCTATTCTTGTAGACATTTAGTCTGTATAATGTCTATTATTGTGGACATTTAGTCTGTATAATGTCTATTATTGTGGACATTTAGTCTATATAATGTCTATTCTTGTGGACATTTAGTCTGTATAATGTCTATTATTGTGGACATTTAGTCTGTATAATGTGTATTATTGTGGACATTTAGTCTATATAATGTCTATTATTTTGGACATTTAGTCTATATAATGTCTCTTATTGTGGACATTTAGTCTGTATAATGTCTATTATTGTGGACATTTAGTCTATATAATGTCTATTATTGTGGACATTTAGTCTGTATAATGTCTGTTATTGTGGACATTTAGTCTATATAATGTCTATTATTGTGGACATTTAGTCTATATAATGTCTATTATTGTGGACATTTAGTCTATATAATGTCTATTATTGTGGACATTTAGTCTGTATAATGTCTGTTATTGTGGAAATTCAGTCTGTATAATGTCTATTATTGTGGACATTTAGTCTGTATAATGTCTTTTCTTGTGGACATTTAGTCTGTATAATGTCTATTATTGTGGACATTCAGTCTATATAATGTCTATTATTGTGGACATTTAGTCTATATAATGTCTATTCTTGTGGACATTTAGTCTGTATAATGTCTATTATTGTGGACATTTAGTCTGTATAATGTCTATTATTGTGGACATTTAGTCTATATAATGTCTATTATTGTGGACATTTAGTCTGTATAATGTCTGTTATTGTGGACATTTAGTCTATATAATGTCTATTCTTGTGGACATTTAGTCTATATAATGTCTATTATTGTGGACATTTAGTCTATATAATGTCTATTCTTGTGGACATTTAGTCTGTATAATGTCTATTATTGTGGACATTTAGTCTGTATAATGTATATTATTGTGGACATTTAGTCTATATAATGTCTATTATTGTGGACATTTAGTCTATATAATGTCTCTTATTGTGGACATTTAGTCTGTATAATGTGTATTATTGTGGACATTTAGTCTATATAATGTCTATTATTGTGGACATTTAGTCTGTATAATGTCTATTATTGTGGACATTTAGTCTGTATAATGTCTATTATTGTGGACATTTAGTCTGTATAATGTCTGTTATTGTGGACATTTAGTCTGTATAATGTCTGTTATTGTGGACATTTAGTCGATATAATGTCTATTATTGTGGACATTTAGTCTGTATAATGTCTCTTATTGTGGACATTTAGTCTATATAATGTCTATTATTGTGGACATTTAGTCTGTATAATGTCTATTATTGTGGACATTTAGTCTATATAATGTCTATTATTGTGGACATTTAGTCTGTATAATGTCTGTTATTGTGGAAATTCAGTCTGTATAATGTCTATTATTGTGGACATTTAGTCTGTATAATGTCTATTATTGTGGACATTTAGTCTGTATAATGTCTGTTATTGTGGACATTCAGTCTATATAATGTCTATTATTGTGGACATTTAGTCTGTATAATGTCTGTTATTGTGGACATTCAGTCTATATAATGTCTATTATTGTCGACATTTAGTCTATATCATGTCTATTCTTGTGGACATTTAGTCTGTATAATGTCTATTCTTGTGGACATTTAGTCTGTATAATGTCTATTATTGTGGACATTCAGTCTATATAATGTCTATTATTGTGGACATTCAGTCTATATAATGTCTATTCTTGTGGACATTTAGTCTGTATAATGTCTATTCTTGTAGACATTTAGTCTGTATAATGTCTATTATTGTGGACATTTAGTCTATATAATGTCTATTATTGTGGACATTTAGTCTGTATAATGTCTATTATTGTGGACATTTAGTCTGTATAATGTCTATTATTGTGGACATTTAGTCTATATAATGTCGATTATTGTGGACATTTAGTCTGTATAATGTCTATTATTGTGGACATTTAGTCTGTATAATGTCTATTATTGTGGACATTTAGTCTGTATAATGTCTATTATTGTGGACATTTAGTCTGTATAATGTCTATTATTGTGGACATTTAGTCTGTATAATGTCTGTTATTGTGGACATTTAGTCTATATAATGTCTATTATTGTGGACATTTAGTCTATATAATGTCTATTATTGTGGACATTTAGTCTATATAATATCTATTATTGTGGACATTTAGTCTGTATAATGTCTGTTATTGTGGAAATTCAGTCTATATAATGTCTATTATTGTGGACATTTAGTCTGTATAATGTCTGTTATTGTGGACATTCAGTCTATATAATGTCTATTATTGTGGACATTTAGTCTGTATAATGTCTGTTATTGTGGACATTCAGTCTATATAATGTCTATTATTGTGGACATTTAGTCTGTATAATGTCTGTTATTGTGGACATTCAGTCTATATAATGTCTATTATTGTGGACATTTAGTCTATATAATGTCTATTCTTGTGGACATTTAGTCTGTATAATGTCTATTCTTGTGGACATTTAGTCTGTATAATGTCTATTATTGTGGACATTCAGTCTATATAATGTCTATTATTGTGGACATTCAGTCTATATAATGTCTATTCTTGTGGACATTTAGTCTGTATAATGTCTATTCTTGTGGACATTTAGTCTGTATAATGTCTATTATTGTGGACATTTAGTCTGTATAATGTCTATTATTGTGGACATTTAGTCTATATAATGTCTATTCTTGTGGACATTTAGTCTGTATAATGTCTATTATTGTGGACATTTAGTCTGTATAATGTGTATTATTGTGGACATTTAGTCTATATAATGTCTCTTATTGTGGACATTTAGTCTGTATAATGTCTATTATTGTGGACATTTAGTCTATATAATGTCTATTATTGTGGACATTTAGTCTATATAATGTCTATTATTGTGGACATTTAGTCTATATAATGTCTATTATTGTGGACATTTAGTCTATATAATGTCTATTATTGTGGACATTTAGTCTATATAATGTCTATTATTGTGGACATTTAGTCTATATAATGTCTATTATTGTGGACATTTAGTCTGTATAATGTCTATTATTGTGGACATTTAGTCTGTATAATGTCTATTATTGTGGACATTTAGTCTATATAATGTCTATTATTGTGGACATTTAGTCTATATAATGTCTCTTATTGTGGACATTTAGTCTATATAATGTCTATTATTGTGGACATTTAGTCTGTATAATGTCTATTATTGTGGACATTTAGTCTATATAATGTCTATTATTGTGGACATTTAGTCTGTATAATGTCTATTATTGTGGACATTTAGTCTATATAATGTCTATTATTGTGGACATCTAGTCTGTATAATGTCTATTATTGTGGACATCTAGTCTGTATAATGTCTATTATTGTGGACATCTAGTCTGTATAATGTCTATTATTGTGGACATCTAGTCTGTATAATGTCTATTATTGTGGACATCTAGTCTGTATAATGTCTATTATTGTGGACATCTAGTCTGTATAATGTCTATTATTGTGGACATTTAGTCTGTATAATGTCTATTATTGTGGACATCTAGTCTGTATAATGTCTATTATTGTGGACATTTAGTCTGTATAATGTCTATTATTGTGGACATCTAGTCTGTATAATGTCTATTATTGTGGACATTTAGTCTGTATAATGTCTATTATTGTGGACATTTAGTCTATATAATGTCTATTATTGTGGACATTTAGTCTGTATAATGTCTATTATTGTGGACATCTAGTCTATATAATGTCTATTATTGTGGACATTTAGTCTATATAATGTCTATTATTGTGGACATTTAGTCTATATAATGTCTATTATTGTGGACATTTAGTCTGTATAATGTCTATTATTGTGGACATTTAGTCTGTATAATGTGTATTATTGTGGACATTTAGTCTATATAATGTCTCTTATTGTGGACATTTAGTCTGTATAATGTCTATTATTGTGGACATTTAGTCTATATAATGTCTATTATTGTGGACATTTAGTCTATATAATGTCTATTATTGTGGACATTTAGTCTATATAATGTCTATTATTGTGGACATTTAGTCTATATAATGTCTATTATTGTGGACATTTAGTCTGTATAATGTCTATTATTGTGGACATTTAGTCTGTATAATGTCTATTATTGTGGACATTTAGTCTGTATAATGTCTATTATTGTGGACATTTAGTCTATATAATGTCTATTATTGTGGACATTTAGTCTATATAATGTCTCTTATTGTGGACATTTAGTCTATATAATGTCTATTATTGTGGACATTTAGTCTGTATAATGTCTATTATTGTGGACATTTAGTCTATATAATGTCTATTATTGTGGACATTTAGTCTGTATAATGTCTATTATTGTGGACATTTAGTCTATATAATGTCTATTATTGTGGACATCTAGTCTGTATAATGTCTATTATTGTGGACATCTAGTCTGTATAATGTCTATTATTGTGGACATCTAGTCTGTATAATGTCTATTATTGTGGACATCTAGTCTGTATAATGTCTATTATTGTGGACATCTAGTCTGTATAATGTCTATTATTGTGGACATCTAGTCTGTATAATGTCTATTATTGTGGACATTTAGTCTGTATAATGTCTATTATTGTGGACATCTAGTCTGTATAATGTCTATTATTGTGGACATTTAGTCTGTATAATGTCTATTATTGTGGACATCTAGTCTGTATAATGTCTATTATTGTGGACATTTAGTCTGTATAATGTCTATTATTGTGGACATTTAGTCTATATAATGTCTATTATTGTGGACATTTAGTCTGTATAATGTCTATTATTGTGGACATCTAGTCTATATAATGTCTATTATTGTGGACATTTAGTCTATATAATGTCTATTATTGTGGACATTTAGTCTATATAATGTCTATTATTGTGGACATTTAGTCTGTATAATGTCTATTATTGTGGACATTTAGTCTGTATAATGTCTATTATTGTGGACATTTAGTCTATATAATGTCTATTATTGTGGACATCTAGTCTGTATAATGTCTATTATTGTGGACATTTAGTCTGTATAATGTCTATTATTGTGGACATCTAGTCTGTATAATGTCTATTATTGTGGACATCTAGTCTGTATAATGTCTATTATTGTGGACATCTAGTCTGTATAATGTCTATTATTGTGGACATTTAGTCTGTATAATGTCTATTATTGTGGACATTTAGTCTATATAATGTCTATTATTGTGGACATTTAGTCTGTATAATGTCTATTATTGTGGACATTTAGTCTGTATAATGTCTATTATTGTGGACATTTAGTCTGTATAATGTCTATTATTGTGGACATTTAGTCATTATAATGTCTATTATTGTGGACATTTAGTCTGTATAATGTCTATTATTGTGGACATTTAGTCTGTATAATGTCTATTATTGTGGACATTTAGTCTGTATAATGTCTATTATTGTGGACATTTAGTCTGTATAATGTCTATTATTGTGGACATTTAGTCTATATAATGTCTATTATTGTGGACATTTAGTCTGTATAATGTCTATTATTGTGGACATTTAGTCTGTATAATGTCTATTATTGTGGACATTTAGTCTATATAATGTCTATTATTGTGGACATTTAGTCTGTATAATGTCTATTATTGTGGACATTTAGTCTGTATAATGTCTATTATTGTGGACAGAGGCAGTAAATCCAGGTGTAGATTACTGCACAAAGGCTCAGGATCTGTCCAGTCAGTCCAGCTGGGATTTTATTTGTAAGTTATTGTTTTTTTTGTTAATTTTATCAATTACTAGAAATTTCAGGTGACCCCATTTGAATTCCAGGCGACCCCATGTGGGGTCCCGACCCCAAGGTTGAAAGGCACTGGACTGTAGGTTGTATAGTTTGGTGTGCAGTGGTCCGTGTTTACCTGTTATAAAGGCTTCCAGCATGAGGCCCAGCAGCATCTGCACAGCCAGCAGCGCTATGGCACTGGGACAGTCTCCGCTGGGGAACATGGTGCCGTAGCCGATGGTCAGCTGAGTCTCCAGAGAGAAGGAAAAGGCGGCGGTGAAGCTGGTGATGTGCTTCACACACACCACGTGACCCTGCGGGGGGGCGTCGTGATCCTGAACCGCCAGGTCTCCGTTGAGATGAGCGAGCAAGTACCAGAGACAGGCGAAGAGCAGCCAGTGGGCCAGGAAGGAGGCGCAGAAGGCCAGCAGGACCCACCTCCAGCGGAGACTCACCAGGAGCCCCCACACGTCCCGCAGGGCCAGGACCCAGGCCCGTCCGGAGGCCCTGCCCCACCGGGACGAAGGGCAGAGGGGGGGGCGCAGAGCGCAGTGTCCATCTTTGGTGACCAGGCGCTGTCGAGTGGGAGAAGACAGCAAAGGGGACGAAGACGCCTTTCCACCCAGAACGCTGTTGTTAGATTTGGTTGTCATGGTTACGGGTGGAGCGGGGAAGGCGGAGCTGAGGATGATCCTGTAACGGTAAAGACATCCAGGACCACGTCATAAAAAAACCTAGGAAACCCCAGACACAACAGATTCAACTTTTTTTCCTTATATTTTAATCATCAGAATGCACCACAGACTAGACTGTATATGAAGTGGGCGGGGCTACAGTGACATCAGCCATCTGATTTTTTCTGCCTGCGTACACAAGGTAAACATCCCAGTCCTCTATTTACCAAAAAATCAATTCACTGAGTAGTAATTTTAAGATGGACCAGAACACTTATTACAGGATCTAAAAAAAAATGACGTGAGATCAAAATGAGACCCAGAAAAAGACAATAGAAGTGATACTTTTACAGAGAAGTTCAGTTTTTAGTGAACTGGAGTTTTTGGAGCAGCCCCTGGTGGCTGTCAGTGGTATTACACTCCAACGGACTTCACTTTGGGCCTTGCTTCTTGCTCCTGGGTCTCTTAGTGCCAAGGTTATTATCGTTAACGAAAACTGACGAAATGACTAAAACTAGAACTGTAAAAACATTTTCATTCACTGAAATAAATAAAAACTATAATTAAAAGAAAAAACATACCTAACTGAATCTGTATTGTGTGTTTACTAAACTAAAACAGATACAAATTCTGGATCCAATTCCCTTGGTTTTGGTCTTTGTCAATGTCAGATTGATGTTCAATGGATTTCTTTGTCTCTCTCAGTTTTCTGTGCTGTCTCCATACGACACTTTTTGCTCCGTCACTTGTGTTCACTTGTGGTTTCCAGTCGTCTTCTGGTCCCCACTCTACCTGGAAACATGGAGACTAAAGCAGCAGAGTCCTGTCTGGGATTGATTTGAATAGGAGCACAGAGAAGAAGAGAAAAGAGACCACTGAACTACAACTGAACTACAACTGAACTACAACTGAACTACAACTGAACTACAACTGAACTACAACTAAACTACAACTGAACTACAACTAAACTACAACTGAACTACAACTGAACTACAACTAAACTACAACTAAACTAAACTACAACTAAACTACAACTAAACTACAACTGAACTACAACTAAACTACAACTGAACTACAACTAAACTACAACTGAACTACAACTAAACTACAACTGAACTACAACTGAACTACAACTAAACTACAACTAAACTAAACTACAACTGAACTACAACTAAACTACAACTGAACTACAACTGAACTACAACTAAACTACAACTGAACTACAACTAAACTACAACTAAACTAAACTACAACTGAACTACAACTAAACTACAACTAAACTACAACTGAACTATAACTGAACTACAACTGAACTACAACTAAACTACAACTGAACTACATCTGAACTACATCTGAACTACAACTAAACTACAACTAAACTAAAACTAAACTACAACTAAACTAAAACTAAACTACTACTAAACTAAAACTAAACTACTACTAAACTAAAACTAAACTACAACTAAACTATAACCAAACTACAACTAAACTAAAACTAAACTACAACTAAACTAAAACTAAACTACAACTAAACTACAACTAAACTAAAACTAAACTACAACTAAACTACAACTAAACTACAACTAAACTAAAACTAAACTAAAACTAAACTACTACTAAACTAAAACTAAACTACTACTAAACTAAAACTAAACTAAAACTAAACTACAACTAAACTAAAACTAAACTAAAACTAAACTACAACTAAACTACTACTAAACTAAAACTAAACTACAACTAAACTACAACTAAACTACTACTAAACTAAAACTAAACTACAACTAAGCTAAAACTAAACTACAACCAAACTACAACCAAACTACAACTAAACTAAAACTAAACTACAACTAAACTAAAACTAAACTAAAACTAAACTAAAACTAAACTAAACTTAAACTAAAACTAAACTAAACTTAAACTTAAACTTAAACTAAAACTAAACTACAACTAAACTAAAACTAAACTAAACTTAAACTAAAATTAAACTACAGCTGAACTACAACTGAACTACAACTAAACTGAAAATAAACTAAACTAAAACTAAACTACAACTAAACTGCAACTAAACTGCAACTGAACTGCAACTGAACTACAACTGAACTACAACTAAACTACAACTAAAACTAAACTACAACTAAAACTAAACTAAAACTAAACTAAACTTGAACTAAAACTAAACTACAACTAAACTGAAACTAAGCATTTAGAAAATAATGAGAACTAATAAAAACTATCAAACCTGCTCTAAAAATGAATTAAAACTGAATTGGAGAAAAAACAGTCCCAACTAAATCAAACTAAACTAGAATGAAAAATCCACAACTATTAGAACCCTGCTTTGTGCCCATGGATCCCACAGAAAAATACTTGATCACATATGTTTTCAGAATAAAGTTGTAGCCATGGAGATGATCACAGAAGTGACTGAATCTGACCGACACACGTCTGTCCAGTTAACAGTGTGTAAACGTTACTGAAATCCAACTTAAGCGCTCATCACACACATATATGTCTGGTGGGAGTGGCATTTATTCATTCATTGAATCTTAAACATATAATATCCATGAAATTCAGTGAGTGATGTTTGTGGCTGAAATGCATCCTGGGACTTGCAGTCCAACATACTTCATAAAACAGGTCAGAGTTTGAGTTCACCTCTCTTAGCTCAAACTTCATAAAAACTCCCTTAAACCAGTCACTTCCTTCAGTAAAACACTGCTCATTGCTCTGCACTCATTAACCCTTTCATGCATGAATTATGAGAGGCTTAATCCAGATTTTTTTCCTGACTGTTTTTATTCCTCTTTAGGCATGAAAAAAACAATGTGATTGAATTTTTTTTTTTTTTTTTTTTTTTTTTAATGAACCTATTTTTCATGGAGTTACAGAAGTATCCACTCATCTGGACACCATGTGATTATTTTTGAAGTAAAGAAACCTGTCTTTACTGTCACACTGTGTGAAAACTATGAAAGAAATGTTTTATAATGTTGCTAATCTGATGTTTTCTCATATTTTAACATACTGTAATAGTAGTTATTACTCAAATAATATGCAAAAAACAAAACATAACTTCTTGTTTACAAAAAAAACAAGAAAAACTTAATTACAGTCTAATAACAATTAGCAGTTGATTTACACTTAAATATGTTGCTACAGATCAGGTTTATCAAGAACTGCAAAGTTACAGTACCGGTCTGACTGTCAGTGTATTATTATGGGATGGTGCATTAGTGTCCACAGTGTCGGCTGAAGTGGAACTGAAACAACAAAACCTGTGAATATACAAGAGAACAGCTGGAGAAGGCCTGTCCTCTGCAGTGACCCTGTGCATGAAAGGGTTAAACTGAGCACAAATAACCCACTTTAACACTAGACCCAGCAGTCACAGTGAAGACTTGACTTTTTTACGTAGTACAGTATTCTTCTGATATTGTGCGATGTCGGGGGGGCTTTAGTCTGACAGAGCCGGCAGATCTTAAATAAATGTCAAACTAATACTACCAGTAATAGAAGTAATAATCAAATGTGTGAAGACTCATATAAAACAGTGGTGTGAGAGCTGAGGCCGGTTGTGTGGATTTAATTTGGCTGCTCTATACAGTCTGTGTGGAGGAAGTCCGAGCACCAGATGTATGTGAAGGCGCTGTGTCAGACAGACAGCTAGAGTCCTGTCCTCCACAGTTTCTATTTCTATGTCAATATTGTTGCCAGGAGATTAGAGCCGGTCCCAGCTGGGAATCAGTCTGTGGAACACAGCGACATGCCGAGTAGGAATGTGTCTTTCATCTGCAGGAAACTTTAAACCTGCTGCACTGCGTGGCTCTCCACTTGTCCTGTTCACCAATTTCAATCTACATCTGACGGGTTTGTGTGGATGCACTCGCAGATGAACCTGGTGCATTTGTTTTAACATCTGCAGAGCTGTTACGTCCAGCGAACCGCACGACTGGAGGATATGTGAAGTTCAACCAAAAGCACAAACCAAGTGTGAGGGCCCATGAGGAGAGGTTCAGTTTAGAAATGAAGTTTGATAAGAGCGTACAGTAGCACTGTTAGGAAACCAACACAAGTCAGACTGGAAACAGGAAACAAGTCCAAGTTCCAGATGTGAAACATGAGGAAGACGGATGATACCAGTCTGTCACTGAAGCAGAGCTGCTGTCATTTAGCTACTCTACATACTGTTTTGAACAAACCCTTTTACAGTTCTTTATTTAAATATTATCTATGAAACTGGGTTTATTTTAGTGTCTGTCACTGTTCCATCTTTTTAGACTCAATAATAAAAAGTAATGTAGACATATTTAACCCCAGGATGGACCTAATGATGACCTCAGAGAAATGCAAAAAAAAAATTATACTCTTGCTCTAAACCATCCCATACTCAAATGTATTTTTAATCAAATATTGTAAAATAAATCTCCCCAGGTGTCGGTGCATTAGCTGTGTAAACGTGTGTAAATGCTCTTCTATAGACTCTAAATACACACACTGTGTTCACTGTGTGGATCCAGGTGGTTTTTCTAATCCACACATGTGGGTTTTTCATCAATCTGAGTCTCATTCCAGGTTTGGTGTGGAACCCATCGTGTCCACTGGTGTTACATGCAGAACCTGCCCAGTTAAATACATATAAATTGCACATGATTTTGGAGCAGTGGTCATTTTTGTGAAACACTCTGCCTTGAATATTTACTACGATTCCCAAAATGTACCTGTGAGAGAATGAAAAGATATTTAAAAAAAACTGTGAGTAATTTTCGTGTCCTTCTGACCGTGTTACATACAGATTTTTGTATTAAATGTAATGTCAAATAATATAAAAATGTGTTTTATCTGAAAAATAGTTTCTCTTTTATCTCAGTAAGTATTTATTTTTCAATCAGACCCAAAGTGTTTCCAAACCTGCTTCAGAACATTCGTCTACATCTGGGTTGAATTTTCAGCCCCGTGTCCTGTTTTTAGGACCAGTTCCATAGAAACACTCATATACAAATGTGTGTATGATAGTGTGGTGATGTTTGATCTGGTTTTTGTATTTAACTTGCACCTTAGCCCAGAGCTACCTGCCTGTATTTACCTCCACCAGGAGGTACTGGGATCGCTTTGCTTTGTTTGTTTGTTTGTTTGTTTGTTTGTTTGTTTGTTAGCAGATAACTCAAAAAGTTAAGGACGGATTTTCATGAAACTTTCAGGAAATGTTGATACTGGTACAAAGAAGAAATGATTAAATGTTGGTGGTGATGGGGGGTGAGCTGGGGGGCGGGCTGGGGGGCGGGCTGGGGGGCGGGCTGGGGGGCAGGGGGGCCACAGGGGCCCACTGATCTGCCTTGGCGGAGGTCTGCGCTCTGTGAGTGCTTTTCCTGTTTGGAAGTTTTGAATGTTTGTGGTCTCAGGAGTGACATCCTGACAAGACTGAAAGTGGGGGGTATTCCACCAAACCCTCATATCTGGACTGAAACTCAAACCAAGAGGACTGAAAAATGAACATGAACTTCCTTCACAGTAAGAAATGGATTTTGTGCTTATTTGTTAATTTTAGTAAATAAAAGATCTAAATTAATTAATTTTTGCAAAAGGAGAAATCCATCAACCTTTACTGTGGTGGAAAAATGTGTCAGGGTTAGGGTTAGCCAATCACCTGGAGGGGGCGGGGCCCGAAGTGTCTAATTTCCATTTAAAGGGCCAGTGCTCCAAACCCCCTTTGTGGTGTCGTTAGTCAGAATAGTGTTGCAGATGGACCTGTGGAGCTGAACGAATGAATTCAGAGCCAAGCAGAGCATTTACAGCAGTTCTGTCAAACTCATGTCTGTTCAGTTCCACATTCAGCTAAATGTGATCTGCAGTGGGCCCAACCAGTCAAATAAGAACAGAATATATAAATGTCAGCCCCAAAATGTTCTGTTTTACAGTGAAAAAAGTGAATTTACACTATGAAAAGGTTTCCATCTACAAACGATCCTTTCAGACAATGTGAATAACATGAACAAACTGAAAAAATCAGTGTAATTTGAACACTATTCTGCTTTAGTTTATCATTAAACTTAAAAAAAAAAAGCTATTAGAGTCATAAACAAAGCTGGTTATCTCCAATCAAGTAATCCACTTTTTGTAGAATCTGGTTTTCTAAGATGTTTTGATATTGTATATTTAAAAACAATGGAATTTATGTTTTATGTTAAAAGTAAAAATCTTCCTCCTTGTATTCAGAAAATGTTTAAGTTAAGAGAAGGACATTATAATTTAAGAGGGATGTTTGTGTTTGACACATGTAAAGTCAGAACAAACGTTAAATATCACAGTGTTTCAGTTATTGGTGTCAAACTATGGAACGAACTGAAGGATGAAGTGAAATTGTGTCGTTCACTGTTGAGTTTCAAAAAGAATTTAATTTGTTAAATTCTGAAGGGCTATGAAAGTAATATGATTACAAAATAACTTACACTGAATGTAGTATAATTTGTGTTTAAGTTTAATCTGCTGACACTTCAGGTGTGGACTCAGAGTAAGGATGGGAATAGGAGAAGCAGAAATAAACCTCTGGCTTCAGCTTCTGTCTTTTTCAGTTACAAAATGTGTTAATGTTATGTTTGTTTTTTTATATGTATGTGTTTTGTATTTAACTGAAATAAACACTCATTCATTCATTCATTCATTCATTTCCACTTGTACGTTATAACTGACAGATGACAGTGGAGCTACAGATACACAATATTTAGTAACAGGTGGAATATTATTAAAATGGCACTTCTCTGAAGACATTTCAGGTTGTTCATATTTGTTCAGGTTATTCAGAGTTTTTGTGAAATTATACTTTGTTTTAGTGTAAATACACAAAAACCTTCACATTTACAAAGTGAAAAACTGGAGTTGTATTTATAGGTTATTATGAGATTGAACTGGTCTGAATGTGGAACCTGAACTAAAAGGATTGTTCATATCTGTGTGTAATTTTTGCTTTTCACAAATTCACCCCAGGCCAGACTGGACCCTTTGGTGGGCCAGATTTGGGCCTCGGGCCGCATGTTTGACACCTGAGACTTATAGTTTATGGAGACCACAGGGAAATGTGGGAAAAGGAAGAATTCCATTTAAAAAAGTAAAATATTCCTCCTTTAAATCTCCCCTTGCTCTGAACTGGACCGTACAGGTAAAGGACTGACCAGTGAATGTGTATGTGATTTCATGAGTCACATAAATATACACGCTGCTTTTAATCGGTGTGTTGTCTGAACACATTAGAAAATTTCCACATGTATGTTCACACCGTTATCAGCCCCCATCCAGTGGGTTAAATACTGCGAACTGAGGGTTAGGGTTATGTGAGCCAGACCAAGGTTATTATCGTTAACGAAAACTGACCAAATGACCTAAACTAGAACTGAAAAAACATTTTCATTCACTGAAATAAATAAAAACTAGAATTAAAAGAAAAAACATAACTAACTGAAACTGTATTGTGTGTTTACTAAACTAACTAAAACAGATACAAATTCTGGATCACATTCCCTTGGTTTTGGTCTTTGTCAATGTCAGATTGATGTTAAATGGATTTCTTTGTCTCTCTCAGTTTTCTGTGCTGTCTCCATACGACACTTTTTGCTCCGTCACTTGTGTTCACTTGTGGTTTCCAGTCGTCTTCTGGTCCCCACTCTACCTGGAAACATGGAGACTAAAGCAGCAGAGTCCTGTCTGGGATTGATTTGAATAGGAGCACAGAGAAGAAGAGAAAAGAGACCACTGAACTACAACTGAACTACAACTGAACTACAACTGAACTACAACTGAACTACAACTAAACTACAACTGAACTACAACTAAACTACAACTGAACTACAACTGAACTACAACTGAACTACAACTGAACTACAACTGAACTACAACTAAACTACAACTAAACTACAACTAAACTACAACTGAACTACAACTGAACTACAACTGAACTACAACTGAACTACAACTAAGCTACAACTAAACTACAACTGAACTACAACTGAACTACAACTGAAATACAACTGAACTACAACTGAACTACAACTGAACTATAACTGAACTACAACTAAACTACAACTGAACTACAACTGAACTACACCGGAACTACAACTAAACTACAACTGAACTATAACTGAACTACAACTAAACTACAACTGAACTACAACTGAACTACACCGGAACTACAACTAAACTACAACTGAACTATAACTGAACTACAACTAAACTACAACTGAACTACAACTGAACTACAACTAAACTACAACTGAACTATAACTGAACTACAACTAAACTACAACTGAACTACAGCTGAACTACAACTGAACTACACCGGAACTACAACTAAACTACAACTGAACTATAACTGAACTACAACTAAACTACAACTGAACTATAACTGAACTACAACTGAACTACAGCTGAACTACAACTAAACTACAACTGAACTACAACTAAACTACAACTAAACTACAACTGAACTACAACTGAACTACAACTAAACTACAACTACAACTGAACTACAACTAAACTACAACTGAACTATAACTGAACTACAACTAAACTACAACAAAACTACAACTGAACTACAACTAAACTACAACTGAACTACAACTAAACTACAACTGAACTACAACTACAACTGAACTACAACTAAACTACAACTGAACTATAACTGAACTACAACTGAACTACAACTAAACTACAACTGAACTACAACTAAACTACAACTAAACTAAACTACAACTGAACTACAACTAAACTACAACTGAACTACAACTAAACTACAACTGAACTACAACTGAACTACAACTAAACTACAACTGAACTACAACTAAACTACAACTGAACTACAACTAAACTACAACTAAAACTAAACTAAAACTAAAACTAAACTAAAACTAAACTACAACTACAACTGAACTACAACTAAACTACAATAAACTAAAACTAAACTACAACTAAACTACGACTAAACTAAAACTGAACTAAAACTAAACTACAACTAAACTACGACTAAACTAAAACTAAACTACAACTAAACTAAAACTTAACTACGACTAAACTAAAACTAAACTACAACTAAAACTAAGCATTTAGAAAATAACAAAAACTAATAAAAACTATCAAACCTGCTCTAAAAACGAATTAAAACTGAATTAGAGAAAAAAAGTCCAAACCAACTAAAACTAAACTAGAATGAAAAATCTAGAACTACTGGAACCTTGAAGTGGCCATCTTGGCATAAACTGACATGTGAGAACATGCAAAAGGTCCAAAATGCGTGCGTATAGGAGCTGTATTCTGTAACAGGGTTGTCCTTGAAGATGTGGTTGAACACATGCAGTGAGAATAGACATTATCTGATGACAAAGTTTATTTTTAAAAAATTCTTTAATCCTTAAAAACCCAAACCACCACCAGCGACCAAAACCATCTGCTGATCTGAACTGTTTCATACCTGGTGATCCACTCATTCTGTTAATGCATGTCCATAACTGGTGTCAAATACAGTTCTTCATCTTTTCATGGTCATCAGATATGATCATATTTCAACGTTCAGAGGCTCCATTGTTACCATGGAAACACCGTCATCTTCTCCAACACTGATTCCCCAGTCAAACCCATGGAGTTGGATCAGTGACAGTGGATGGAGTGGCTTTTTTTTTTACATTCAGTTAATGATATTTTTGCTGAAAGAGTCACTTTTTCTTTCGTTTCCTCTGTTTCTGACATGATAACCTTTGAATTTACTCTGAGCTTTAAAGGTCCCGTATTATGCAAATCTGACTTTGTGACAGTTTTCTTACAGTAGTGTGTGTTGCAGTTCCTCATTATGAGGTTGGAATTTGAAAACTGTCTGTTTCCTCCTGCCTTGCTACACCACAGTTTGTGAAAATGCTCAAACGGCCCAGTTTGAGTTGGGTCTGTTTATGACGACATAAGCGGATTTAACTCCTCCCCCTGACTGTGCCCCCACCCTGCATGAAAAGGTAAGCCCCGCCCTGGAAAAGTAGCTCTTGGACAACAAACATGGCGAAGGCGAGACACGCAGGTTGTGGTGTTGTTGGCTGCACACACCAACACCATAGTTTAGTTTTGCTCCCCACTTCTGAGCCTCTCCGTAAAAAGTGTCTGGATTCTGTCTGTGATGCTCATGGACCAAACAACATTCCCAAACGCTTGTATGTGTGTGCCCGGCATTTCACGGACCAGTGTTTTTCGAACATGGGCCCATACAGCTGCGGCTTAGCACAAAGACTCCGAATCAAGAAGGACGCAGTACCAACGCTTCGAGACCCAAGTCCAAGTGTGGGAGATGTAAGTTCTGATCATTTGTTTGTATCTTTACTGCATAACCCTACATTACGGATAAGCTGGTGGGTGTTGATGTGTACGTCTAACGTTAGCATGGCAGCTAACATAGCTCGGTTACTGCTGCTAACGTTTGCGTCCCCGTTAACATGCAAGAGCTGATAATATCCAGAGACATTGAACAGAACTACTGTGAACACGGGCCTTTTGTGGTTAGCATCAGTACAGTTAGCATCAGGCTTGTTAGCAGCTGCCTGCATTAGTGGCGGCAGGCGTCTTTCCGTGTCAGGTCCACGAACCCGACACAACACCGCCGTTTTCCGTCGGGGCTCAGTCACGCCTCAAGGCAAAGAAAGCCAGTGTTTGGAAAGACGTTCTGTCTGAGTCGTGTATTGTAGACGACAGAGGGGCATTTCAGACAGGTGACTGGTGTATTCGTAAGCCGCGTCCTCTCCCAGAGAGGGGAGGGGGAGTGGGCGTGGACAGATGCGTTCATTTGCATACCCGGAAGCAGGCCCAGAAACAGCCTGTTCTGAGGAGGGCTGGGGAGAGGGACTGTTTCCACCGCTGAAACTCCCAACAAAGGAGGATTTTGGGGCGAACAAACTTAAATACTATGTTTTTGGGCTTCTGAGACCTATATGATGTGACTGAAAAATAGCATAATACGGGGCCTTTAATGAACATCTACATGATGAGTAAATTAAATATAAGAAAATACCAGATTTTCACTGTAAACAAAACAAACAAAAAAAAAAAAGTAAAATACAGCAGACAATAATGTAAGGAATGGTGATAAATCCCTTAAGAACAGTTCAATACAGAGAACAGTTCATGTGGGAACTGCCACAAAAGTAGCCCTGGGTCTTCATGGGTTAATGATTAGAACTTTATTTATCAACTTCATGCACTTCCTCTGAGTTTATCATTACATGTAAAGATGTAAACTGACGACAGGAAGTGTTCTGTGGACTCCAGACACAGCGCTGAAGAACGCTGAATACAGACGAATGAACAAGTGGAAATGATGTCACAGTTTAACAAGCCAATGAGAAGCCAAAGGAAAATGGACGGAAACTGTGTTTATTCAAATATTACAGATGGTTTATCAAGTAAAAAATAATTTTGTTCCAAATGCCATTCAAGATTTCTGTAAATATAGAGAGTAATTATAATTTCAGAGGTTTTTGTGTTTGTGAATGGACTAAAGTGAAGACAGATGTGAGGTCCAGATGGATGTGGGTGTGAAATTATGGGATGGATTTGATGAATTTAAGTCGTTCACTTCTCTGACAAAGTTTAAAAAAGGCCTTAAGTATAAAATCCTTCAGGAATATGAAGTCTAGATGGTAGATGTGTTTTTGTGGTTGATTTTTTTTTTGTGATAATGAGAATGTTAGACTTGAGTTTCATGTAAACAGTGGATCAGGTGAAAAGGACAGGCTTCTGCCCTTTTCTGTTTTGGGTTTTGTGTTTATTAGAATGATTGGACGAAGTGCAACGGTTAACGTCCCAACCCAAATAAAGCCTTCATTCATTCAAAGTCCTGCTCCTGCCGGCTCACCCACAGGACGGAACTGTGGGGAAAAGGAACGGCTGCCAGTGACCAGTGATGAATACTGTTTAGATCTGCTTTGGTACCGGTTATCATAGAACGTCTGCTGATCACAGACAGTCAGTGGTTGGTCCATGAAAGCATCGTTTCATTCAGGAGTCAGAGCAGGTCCACAAGCACAGGAGAACCTGCAGACTGTTGTCCACTGGAGCAGGAGACGGAACCAAAGGGACTGGTCCACTGTGGGAATGTTCTAACAGGTGACTGTTCCACTGGGGGAATGTTCCACTGTGGGACTGTTCCACTGTGGGAATGTTCCACTGGGACTGTTCCACTGTGGGAATGTTCCACTGGGACTGTTCCACTGTGGGAATGTTCCACTGGGAATGTTCCACTGGGACTGTTCCAATGGGAATGTTCCACTGGGACTGTTCCACTGGGACTGTTCCACTGTGGGAATGTTCCACTGTGGGACTGTTCCACTGGGAATGTTCCACTGGGACTGTTCCACTGTGGGAATGTTCCACTGGGACTGTTCCACTGTGGGAATGTTCCACTGGGAATGTTCCACTGGGACTGTTCCAATGGGAATGTTCCACTGGGACTGTTCCACTGGGACTGTTCCACTGTGGGAATGTTCCACTGTGGGACTGTTCCACTGGGAATGTTCCACTGGGACTGTTCCACTGTGGGAATGTTCCACTGGGACTGTTCCACTGTGGGACTGTTCCACTGTGGGACTGTTCCACTGGGACTGTTCCACTGTGGGAATGTTCCACTGGGAATGTTCCACTGGGACTGTTCCAATGGGAATGTTCCACTGGGACTGTTCCACTGGGACTGTTCCACTGGGGGAATGTTCCACTGTGGGACTGTTCCACTGTGGGAATGTTCCACTGGGACTGTTCCACTGTGGGAATGTTCCACTGGGACTGTTCCACTGTGGGACTGTTCCACTGGGACTGTTCCACTGTGGGACTGTTCCACTGTGGGACTGTTCCACTGTGGGACTGTTCCACTGTGGGAATGTTCCACTGGGACTGTTCCACTGTGGGAATGTTCCACTGGGACTGTTCCACTGGGACTGTTCCACTGTGGGAATGTTCCACTGTGGGACTGTTGTCACAGGTGGCTGTTCTCACACTGGTCTACTTTGGAACCTGTGCCTGTAGTCAGTGGTGTGTTGGTCCCCTGTTGGACTGTAAACTGTCAGATTGCAGTGCCAGCCTGTGAATGGGTCATCATGAACACAGAATAATGACGTTCTGTGGGTTTGCTCTGAACACAGAATAATGACGTTCTGTGGGTTTGTTCTGAACACAGAATAATGACGTTCTGTGGGTTTGTTCTGAACACAGAATAATGACGTTCTGTGGGTTTGTTCTGAACACAGAATAATGACGTTCTGTGGGTTTGTTCTGAACACAGAATAATGACGTTCTGTGGGTTTGTTCTGAACACAGAATAATGACGTTCTGTGGGTTTGTTCTGAACTCAGAATAATGACGTTCTGTGGGTTTGTTCTGAACTGAGAATAATGACGTTCTGTGGGTTTGTTCTGAACTGAGAATAATGACGTTCTGTGGGTTTGTTCTGAACACAGAATAATGACGTTCTGTGGGTTTGTTCTGAACACAGAATAATGACGTTCTGTGGGTTTGTTCTGAACACAGAATAATGACGTTCTGTGGGTTTGTTCTGAACTCAGAATAATGACGTTCTGTGGGTTTGTTCTGAACTCAGAATAATGACGTTCTGTGGGTTTGTTCTGAACTCAGAATAATGACGTTCTGTGGGTTTGTTCTGAACTCAGAATAATGACGTTCTGTGGGTTTGTTCTGAACTCAGAATAATGACGTTCTGTGGGTTTGTTCTGAACACAGAATAATGACGTTCTGTGGGTTTGTTCTGAACACAGAATAATGACGTTCTGTGGGTTTGTTCTGAACTCAGAATAATGACGTTCTGTGGGTTTGTTCTGAACTCAGAATAATGACGTTCTGTGGGTTTGTTCTGAACTCAGAATAATGACATTCTGTGGGTTTGTTCTGAACTCAGAATAATGACGTTCTGTGGGTTTGTTCTGAACACAGAATAATGACGTTCTGTGGGTTTGTTCTGAACTGAGAATAATGACGTTCTGTGGGTTTGTTCTGAACACAGAATAATGACGTTCTGTGGGTTTGTTCTGAACACAGAATAATGACGTTCTGTGGGTTTGTTCTGAACACAGAATAATGACGTTCTGTGGGTTTGTTCTGAACACAGAATAATGACGTTCTGTGGGTTTGTTCTGAACACAGAATAATGACGTTCTGTGGGTTTGTTCTGAACACAGAATAATGACGTTCTGTGGGTTTGTTCTGAACACAGAATAATGACGTTCTGTGGGTTTGTTCTGAACTCAGAATAATGACGTTCTGTGGGTTTGTTCTGAACTCAGAATAATGACGTTCTGTGGGTTTGTTCTGAACTCAGAATAATAACGTTCTGTGGGTTTGTTCTGAACTGAGAATAATGACGTTCTGTGGGTTTGTTCTGAACTCAGAATAATGACGTTCTGTGGGTTTGTTCTGAACACAGAATAATGACGTTCTGTGGGTTTGTTCTGAACACAGAATAATGACGTTCTGTGGGTTTGTTCTGAACTCAGAATAATGACGTTCTGTGGGTTTGTTCTGAACTCAGAATAATGACGTTCTGTGGGTTTGTTCTGAACTGAGAATAATGACGTTCTGTGGGTTTGTTCTGAACTGAGAATAATGACGTTCTGTGGGTTTGTTCTGAACACAGAATAATGACGTTCTGTGGGTTTGTTCTGAACACAGAATAATGATGTTCTGTGGGTTTGTTCTGAACACAGAATAATGACGTTCTGTGGGTTTGTTCTGAACTCAGAATAATGACGTTCTGTGGGTTTGTTCTGAACTCAGAATAATGACGTTCTGTGGGTTTGTTCTGAACTCAGAATAATGACGTTCTGTGGGTTTGTTCTGAACTCAGAATAATGACGTTCTGTGGGTTGTTCTGAACTCAGAATAATGACGTTCTGTGGGTTTGTTCTGAACTGAGAATAATGACGTTCTGTGGGTTTGTTCTGAACACAGAATAATGACGTTCTGTGGGTTTGTTCTGAACTCAGAATAATGACGTTCTGTGGGTTTGTTCTGAACTGAGAATAATGACGTTCTGTGGGTTTGTTCTGAACTGAGAATAATGACGTTCTGTGGGTTTGTTCTGAACACAGAATAATGACGTTCTGTGGGTTTGTTCTGAACACAGAATAATGACGTTCTGTGGGTTTGTTCTGAACTGAGAATAATGACGTTCTGTGGGTTTGTTCTGAACTCAGAATAATGACGTTCTGTGGGTTTGTTCTGAACTCAGAATAATGACGTTCTGTGGGTTTGTTCTGAACACAGAATAATGACGTTCTGTGGGTTTGTTCTGAACTGAGAATAATGACGTTCTGTGGGTTTGTTCTGAACACAGAATAATGACGTTCTGTGGGTTTGTTCTGAACTGAGAATAATGACGTTCTGTGGGTTTGTTCTGAACTCAGAATAATGACGTTCTGTGGGTTTGTTCTGAACTCAGAATAATGACGTTCTGTGGGTTTGTTCTGAACACAGAATAATGACGTTCTGTGGGTTTGTTCTGAACTGAGAATAATGACGTTCTGTGGGTTTGTTCTGAACACAGAATAATGACGTTCTGTGGGTTTGTTCTGAACACAGAATAATGACGTTCTGTGGGTTTGTTCTGAACACAGAATAATGACGTTCTGTGGGTTTGTTCTGAACACAGAATAATGACGTTCTGTGGGTTTGTTCTGAACACAGAATAATGACGTTCTGTGGGTTTGTTCTGAACTGAGAATAATGACGTTCTGTGGGTTTGTTCTGAACACAGAATAATGACGTTCTGTGGGTTTGTTCTGAACTCAGAATAATGACGTTCTGTGGGTTTGTTCTGAACTGAGAATAATGACGTTCTGTGGGTTTGTTCTGAACTCAGAATAATGACGTTCTGTGGGTTTGTTCTGAACACAGAATAATGACGTTCTGTGGGTTTGTTCTGAACTGAGAATAATGACGTTCTGTGGGTTTGTTCTGAACACAGAATAATGACGTTCTGTGGGTTTGTTCTGAACTGAGAATAATGACGTTCTGTGGGTTTGTTCTGAACTCAGAATAATGACGTTCTGTGGGTTTGTTCTGAACACAGAATAATGACGTTCTGTGGGTTTGTTCTGAACTCAGAATAATGACGTTCTGTGGGTTTGTTCTGAACACAGAATAATGACGTTCTGTGGGTTTGTTCTGAACTGAGAATAATGACGTTCTGTGGGTTTGTTCTGAACTCAGAATAATGACGTTCTGTGGGTTTGTTCTGAACACAGAATAATGACGTTCTGTGGGTTTGTTCTGAACTGAGAATAATGACGTTCTGTGGGTTTGTTCTGAACACAGAATAATGACGTTCTGTGGGTTTGTTCTGAACTGAGAATAATGACGTTCTGTGGGTTTGTTCTGAACTCAGAATAATGACGTTCTGTGGGTTTGTTCTGAACTCAGAATAATGACGTTCTGTGGGTTTGTTCTGAACACAGAATAATGACGTTCTGTGGGTTTGTTCTGAACTCAGAATAATGACGTTCTGTGGGTTTGTTCTGAACACAGAATAATGACGTTCTGTGGGTTTGTTCTGAACTGAGAATAATGACGTTCTGTGGGTTTGTTCTGAACACAGAATAATGACGTTCTGTGGGTTTGTTCTGAACTGAGAATAATGACGTTCTGTGGGTTTGTTCTGAACTCAGAATAATGACGTTCTGTGGGTTTGTTCTGAACTCAGAATAATGACGTTCTGTGGGTTTGTTCTGAACACAGAATAATGACGTTCTGTGGGTTTGTTCTGAACTGAGAATAATGACGTTCTGTGGGTTTGTTCTGAACACAGAATAATGACGTTCTGTGGGTTTGTTCTGAACTCAGAATAATGACGTTCTGTGGGTTTGTTCTGAACACAGAATAATGACGTTCTGTGGGTTTGTTCTGAACTCAGAATAATGACGTTCTGTGGGTTTGTTCTGAACTCAGAATAATGACGTTCTGTGGGTTTGTTCTGAACACAGAATAATGACGTTCTGTGAGTTTGTTCTGAACTCAGAATAATGACGTTCTGTGGGTTTGTTCTGAACTCAGAATAATGACGTTCTGTGGGTTTGTTCTGAACTCAGACTAATGACGTTCTGTGGGTTTGTTCTGAACTCAGAATAATGACGTTCTGTGGGTTTGTTCTGAACACAGAATAATGACGTTCTGTGGGTTTGTTCTGAACTCAGAATAATGACGTTCTGTGGGTTTGTTCTGAACTCAGAATAATGACGTTCTGTGGGTTTGTTCTGAACACAGAATAATGACGTTCTGTGGGTTTGTTCTGAACACAGAATAATGACGTTCTGTGGGTTTGTTCTGAACTCAGAATAATGACGTTCTGTGGGTTTGTTCTGAACTCAGAATAATGACGTTCTGTGGGTTTGTTCTGAACTCAGAATAATGACGTTCTGTGGGTTTGTTCTGAACTCAGAATAATGACGTTCTGTGGGTTTGTTCTGAACACAGAATAATGACGTTCTGTGGGTTTGTTCTGAACTCAGAATAATGACGTTCTGTGGGTTTGTTCTGAACACAGAATAATGACGTTCTGTGGGTTTGTTCTAAACACAGAATAATGACGTTCTGTGGGTTTGTTCTGAACTCAGAATAATGACGTTCTGTGGGTTTGTTCTGAACACAGAATAATGACGTTCTGTGGGTTTGTTCTGAACACAGAATAATGACGTTCTGTGGGTTTGTTCTGAACTCAGAATAATGACGTTCTGTGGGTTTGTTCTGAACTCAGAATAATGACGTTCTGTGGGTTTGTTCTGAACACAGAATAATGACGTTCTGTGGGTTTGTTCTGAACTCAGAATAATGACGTTCTGTGGGTTTGTTCTGAACACAGAATAATGACGTTCTGTGGGTTTGTTCTGAACTCAGAATAATGACGTTCTGTGGGTTTGTTCTGAACTCAGAATAATGACGTTCTGTGGGTTTGTTCTGAACACAGAATAATGACGTTCTGTGGGTTTGTTCTGAACTCAGAATATTGACGTTCTGTGGGTTTGTTCTGAACTCAGAATAATGACGTTCTGTGGGTTTGTTCTGAACTCAGAATAATGACGTTCTGTGGGTTTGTTCTGAACACAGAATAATGACGTTCTGTGGGTTTGTTCTGAACACAGAATAATAACGTTCTGTGGGTTTGTTCTGAACTCAGAATAATGACGTTCTATGGGTTTGTTCTGAACACAGAATAATGACGTTCTGTGGGTTTGTTCTGAACACAGAATAATGACGTTCTGTGGGTTTGTTCTGAACTCAAAATAATGACGTTCTGTGGGTTTGTTCTGAACTCAGAATAATGACGTTCTGTGGGTTTGTTCTGAACTCAAAATAATGACGTTCTGTGGGTTTGTTCTGAACACAGAATAATGACGTTCTGTGGGTTTGTTCTGAACTCAGAATAATGACGTTCTGTGGGTTTGTTCTGAACTCAAAATAATGACGTTCTGTGGGTTTGTTCTGAACACAGAATAATGACGTTCTGTGGGTTTGTTCTGAACACAGAATAATGACGTTCTGTGGGTTTGTTCTGAACTCAGAATAATGACGTTCTGTGGGTTTGTTCTGAACACAGAATAATAACGTTCTGTGGGTTTGTTCTGAACTCAGAATAATGACGTTCTGTGGGTTTGTTCTGAACTCAGAATAATGACGTTCTGTGGGTTTGTTC
The DNA here is from genome assembly GCF_902148855.1 of Sphaeramia orbicularis. Lineage (NCBI taxonomy): Eukaryota > Metazoa > Chordata > Actinopteri > Kurtiformes > Apogonidae > Sphaeramia > Sphaeramia orbicularis. The sequence goes on along the minus strand of NW_021941438.1, from coordinate 159,056 downwards.
TGAACTCAGAATAATGACGTTCTGTGGGTTTGTTCTGAACACAGAATAATGACGTTCTGTGGGTTTGTTCTGAACTCAAAATAATGACGTTCTGTGGGTTTGTTCTGAACTCAGAATAATGACGTTCTGTGGGTTTGTTCTGAACTCAAAATCATGACGTTCTGTGGGTTTGTTCTGAACTCAGAATAATGACGTTCTGTGGGTTTGTTCTGAACTCAGAATAATGACGTTCTGTGGGTTTGTTCTGAACTCAAAATCATGACGTTCTGTGGGTTTGTTCTGAACTCAGAATAATGACGTTCTGTGGGTTTGTTCTGAACACAGAATAATGACGTTCTGTGGGTTTGTTCTGAACTCAAAATAATGACGTTCTGTGGGTTTGTTCTGAACACAGAATAATGACGTTCTGTGGGTTTGTTCTGAACACAGAATAATGACGTTCTGTGGGTTTGTTCTGAACTCAGAATAATGACGTTCTGTGGGTTTGTTCTGAACTCAGAATAATGACGTTCTGTGGGTTTGTTCTGAACACAGAATAATGACGTTGTGTGGGTTTGTTCTGAACTCAAAATCATGACGTTCTGTGGGTTTGTTCTGAACTCAGAATAATGACGTTCTGTGGGTTTGTTCTGAACTCAAAATCATGACGTTCTGTGGGTTTGTTCTGAACTCAGAATAATGACGTTCTGTGGGTTTGTTCTGAACACAGAATAATGACGTTCTGTGGGTTTGTTCTGAACTCAGAATAATGACGTTCTGTGGGTTTGTTCTGAACACAGAATAATGACGTTCTGTGGGTTTGTTCTGAACACAGAATAATGACGTTCTGTGGGTTTGTTCTGAACTCAGAATAATGACGTTCTGTGGGTTTGTTCTGAACTCAGAATAATGACGTTCTGTGGGTTTGTTCTGAACTCAGAATAATGACGTTCTGTGGGTTTGTTCTGAACACAGAATAATGACGTTCTGTGGGTTTGTTCTGAACTCAGAATAATGACGTTCTGTGGGTTTGTTCTGAACACAGAATAATGACGTTCTGTGGGTTTGTTCTGAACACAGAATAATGACGTTCTGTGGGTTTGTTCTGAACTCAGAATAATGACGTTCTGTGGGTTTGTTCTGAACTCAGAATAATGACGTTCTGTGGGTTTGTTCTGAACTCAAAATCATGACGTTCTGTGGGTTTGTTCTGAACTCAGAATAATGACGTTCTGTGGGTTTGTTCTGAACACAGAATAATGACGTTCTGTGGGTTTGTTCTGAACTCAGAATAATGACGTTCTGTGGGTTTGTTCTGAACACAGAATAATGACGTTCTGTGGGTTTGTTCTGAACACAGAATAATGACGTTCTGTGGGTTTGTTCTGAACTCAGAATAATGACGTTCTGTGGGTTTGTTCTGAACTCAGAATAATGACGTTCTGTGGGTTTGTTCTGAACTCAGAATAATGACGTTCTGTGGGTTTGTTCTGAACACAGAATAATGACGTTCTGTGGGTTTGTTCTGAACTCAGAATAATGACGTTCTGTGGGTTTGTTCTGAACACAGAATAATGACGTTCTGTGGGTTTGTTCTGAACACAGAATAATGACGTTCTGTGGGTTTGTTCTGAACTCAGAATAATGACGTTCTGTGGGTTTGTTCTGAACTCAGAATAATGACGTTCTGTGGGTTTGTTCTGAACTCAGAATAATGACGTTCTGTGGGTTTGTTCTGAACACAGAATAATGACGTTCTGTGGGTTTGTTCTGAACTCAGAATAATGACGTTCTGTGGGTTTGTTCTGAACACAGAATAATGACGTTCTGTGGGTTTGTTCTGAACTCAGAATAATGACGTTCTGTGGGTTTGTTCTGAACTCAGAATAATGACGTTCTGTGGGTTTGTTCTGAACACAGAATAATGACGTTCTGTGGGTTTGTTCTGAACTCAGAATAATGACGTTCTGTGGGTTTGTTCTGAACTCAGAATAATGACGTTCTGTGGGTTTGTTCTGAACACACAAACACCTACACATACATCAGTCCAATCTGAAACCTCCTGAAATGTGATTTTATTCTTTTATCCACTTTTCTTTGAGGGAAAGTGCTTGATCTGTGCATGTCCCTCACACTGCCCTTCTAACTTTAATGAGTTTTATAAGCGTTTAAATGAAAAAAACAAACTTTTTAGATGTTGTCATTATACTAAACCAGTTTTTCAGTAGAACAACTCATCCTACTATATAATGCACGTTGTCCGTCCCATCGCTGTTCCATCACAGGGGGGCGTTTGTGCAGGTTCTCCTCAGCCGTCACTGGCCTGATCTCCACCAAACTCACCAAATGAATACAAACAGTCCCTGACTATCCACTAGGCACCATTTTATGTCCGTATTCAAATGTTGTGAGGCATGCTGGGAGATTTGAGCCTCTCATGCCGTCGTAGAATGGCACCACGGGTACAATGCTGCTAGTTTTACTAATTTATATTTTATTTTCATAGTAATAATAAACATTCTACTCGTGTCCTTGAAATTGCTGTCCATCTTGTTGCTCTGGGGGAAGTGCCCTTTTAATAATCAAGTTGATGACATCACTGATGACATCATCATCATTTTGATTGTCCCCATTGGAGGTGGAAACATGGTCTATGAGAGCATTTAGTAATCACATTTACAGTTCAAAATGTTCATCATTCTGTGTTTGTTCTTAGATGTGGTCCAGCATGTCCACCCCGTCACCACAAAAGATCGACTGATGTCAAACCTTTCAGAAATTCTAAATATATTTGTTGAACATTACACCGTCCTCTTCAGAGATGACCTACTTCACATCCCCTAGTTCCAACATGTGCTCATTAACTGCTAACTGTAGACAGAACTGCCCCCCCTGTCACTTCTGTCTACATGTATCTGTCAGTGACAGGGTGGACATATTTGTTTCGTATTTCGTCGTCTGCTTGTACTTCGCTTGCAAAAAAAAAAAAGTAAATTAAAATGAAAAATGTTGAAGCTTGACCAGCATGCCTCTCTAACATCCTAAAGTTGACTTAACCTCCTCAGACCCAGCTCTGGGTTTTCTGTCCACATTTGTGGACAAGAGTTTCACAAGTTTATACAAAAAAAAAAGAAAGAAAAACTGTCCACCTCAAAGGACATTCCATAAAAATGTTAAAAACTGCATCTGAAAACACAGTTACATCATGATGTTTCCAATATAGGCACTGACTGAATAAAAAACAAAAACAGCTGGTACTGCTGACATTTCCTGGGAGGTTAATACATTGAACATAAAGTTAAGTGGAAAATCTCTAGTTTTTTTTTTTGTTTGTTTGTTTTTTTTGACATTTTGAAGTCTAAAAGCACCTCGTAGTCATATTGACCCTTCTGTTCTTGAATGACCAGAGAGCGACCTGCTAATGTAGGTGAGTAAACAGGAACAACAGGATCAGAAAGCACCGTCTGCATCCTGAGTTCAGCTGGAGAGCAGACCCAAACCCTCTGAGGACTTATCTGGCACAAGCTGAGGGAACGGGTCCATGACGACTGGACAGCCTCAGTGTTCACACGTCCATCTGTGTGCTGAGGCTCAGGCAAACACTCGCCCATCACATGACAGCCATGTGCTGCTGCCTGACACTTCATGACATCTGAGTGGATTCTGTCACTGGATTACCCACTGACCCCCACATGGACATGGACACACACACACACACACACACACACACACACACACACACACACACTGACTCCTGGAACCAGTGGAAAGTCACTGAAAATACACTTCAGCGAGGCAGAACAGTTAACTGTAGTCATTTTCCAAACTGGACTGGTGTAATCATTGAGCTGAAGGGTTAATTTTTCCCTACTTTATGACTAACAAGGTTTGTTTGTATGACTTGGGCAGCATTTAAATGACAATAACTATGGGACAAAAATGAAAGATAATACTATTAGATGTTAGATGTGAAGTTCAACTAAAAGTTTTGGTATGAAATACAACCAGTCCACTGTGGAAACAGGACGACTGTTGTCCTTTTATGGGACACTTCCACATATTCTGTTTACACTGTGGCATTTATTTAGACTGAAGAACTATTCATGTAACTTTTAGCAACTCATAACTCATGGAATAACCCTATATTAACTTTCTACTGTTTCTTTACTATTTTATGAGGGATCTTTTTTCTCATTTTAAGTTCTCTCTCTTTCTCTCTCTCTATCTATCTATATCTATATATATATATACACACACACACATACACACACAAACATGAAAAAAATAATATGTTGCTCAGAGTAATTCAGAGAAAACAGTCAGTTCCATTTGGTCACAGTGTCGTTACTGTCGTTACTGAAATGGTCTAATATGATTGGACGTCACTACACATCCCATCAGTCAAACTTTTACACATTTCTTCATCTGTAAACAGTTTCTGTGTGAGTCCCATCAGACTGCTTTTCATCATCTACCGCCTGATTCCACACCACCATCTTCTGTTATTGTGTTCAGTATGTCTTTAATATAAAACTAAGTGGAATTATTGTAATCAACCATTTCCTGAAGTGATGTCAGGGTTCATCTGTTGCTGTTTGATGCACCAGATTGTTTCATATACTTCGATAAAACTGACTGAAACGTTGTAATTTTGATTTATACTGAAAAAATGTTGAGATCTGTGCATATGTTAATGTCAGTATGTTCATGGTACTTTCACTGCAAATATGTCTTATGTGTATGACTGTGTGACATAGGGCTTTTCCAAAATAATGTGCATGAGGAGTTTATTTGCTTATTATTTGAAGCTGATCCATCCATACAGTGGGACGTGTGTTGTTGGGACTGTTGAGAAGGAGTCTTTTTTCCTCACAGTATGATGACCCATAAAATATAAAGTACCCCGTTTCCTGTTGAAAACTTTAGCGTACTCACACAGAATGATTGACAGGCATGCAAACTCAGCAGTGTTCCCATAAAATCAGATTTTAAAAGAATGTTTGTAATATAAGAGATATTTTGTCACAAAACTAGTTCACGTTCTTCTCTCAGGTGCATTGTGGAAACCCTGTTCAAACATACGCTAAGAAGATAACTACAATAACAGAGCAAAAAACATCTCATGGTCAGCAGTTCAAACGTCTCTCATCGACCACATTAGTAGTTTTTACATTTTATGAGCTCGTCATTGGGCTTGTTTTGTGTCAGAATCCCCCGTTCGCATTAGAAGTCACCGTGCACTGGATGGAACTGTTCATGTTCAAGTGTGACACTGTCACTTCAGCGCACATCAGTGTGTCACATGGATTTATGTGACTGTTGAAAAATGAAGAGCCTCCTTCTGCCTCAGTCTGTCTGATGACACAAACAAACAGCACTTTGTTGAAACCGTCTGCAGAGTCCCTGAGGCTGCAGAATATTTACGTCTACTGGAATGGTGTTGGAGTAATGACATCGACGCGTGATGGTGTCTAGTCAGCCATTTTCCCCTCGTGTCTAAAGTATGTGCCAAGTTAAAGGCAGGAGTGTGACTCCATCATCAAGAAGAGGCTACCTTCTGTTCCCTTTTGACTCTTTATCTCACAAAAACACTGAGGAGGACTGACGACGTTTTGTGCTCCTGTAAATTCTCTTGTGTTTTGGCTGAAGGTTGATAAGTGACAAGAATCCCCTTTCCTTGGTTTGTCTGTTTGTGAATGCGTTCTGACAAATGCTGCATTATGTTCCACTCACTGCCTTTCAGATCCTCACACTGATCACATCAAGACTGATCACTCAGTCTCATCTGTGACCCAGCATCACACTGTGGAGTTTGTACTCACCTAAAGGCTGCAGTCAGGGCTGAGGGGGGGGGGGGCCCTTTGACCTGTTCGCCTTCCAAAGCTGGGGACTGAAGTCTGCCAAGTCAGCCGAGTGGGCCTTCCAAGGACTCACAGAGGAGAAAAAGAACCGGCTCACTTATGTCCTGCTAAAGTCCCAGAGGAGGATCTGGTGAGTCCAGAGGAGGATCTGGTGCAGTCCAGAGGAGGATCTGGTGCAGTCCAGAGGAGGATCTGGTGAGTCCAGAGGAGGATCTGGTGCAGTCCAGAGGAAGATCTGGTGGAATCCAGAGGAGGATCTGGTAGAGTCCAGAGGAGGATCTGGTAGAGTCCAGAGGAGGATCTGGTAGAGTCCAGAGGAGGATCTGGTGCAGTCCAGAGGAGGATCTGGTAGAGTCCAGAGGAGGATCTGGTGCAGTCCAGAGGAGGATCTGGTAGAGTCCAGAGAGGTCGGACTGAGCGTGGCGCTCTCTGTCTGCTCGTCCCATCTGCAGCCTCCGGCTCTTGGGGCGAGGATGATTCAATTGGTCACATTACTCTGCATGGAGCCTATTAGTGTTCCCGGAAGACAGAAGACAGAGGGAGGGAAGGAGGGAGGGAGGGGAGGGGAGGGGAGGGGAGGGGAGGGGGGCACAAGAACAACACCTTGTCATAGTTTACTCAGAGCCTCTTGTTGCTGGTTGGTGTCCCAGCTGCAGCTGCTGCAGGAGGAACTCAGTGTGTGGATCAGATAAAGCATCAGTGTTCATGGTCAGACTGGACAGAGCTCATTCAGAGCAGCTTCACCTGCAGATGGAACTGGAGTTCTACTGCTGCACGCCTCCTGCTGTATACTTAGAAATGTGCAGCATAGTATTTGTCAGGTTTTAAATAAAGGTGTTAAACACAGAGCCCAGGTGTGTTGGGACAATGTGGAACCAAGGTTATTATCATGAACGAAAACTAACAAAATGACGAAAACTAGAATTGTAAAAACATTTTCGTAAAATTCAATAAAAACTATAATTAAAAGAAAAAAATGATAACTAACTGAAACTGTATTGTTTTTATAAAATTAATTAAAACATATAAAAATTCTGGATAAAATTCCCTTCGTTTTCGTCTTTGTCAGTGTTGGATTGATATAAAATCGATTTATTTCCCTAAAGCAATTTTAGCTGCTGTCACCAAATGAGATTTAACGGTCCATCACTGCTCGTCACTTGTGGTTTCCAGTCGTCTTCTGGTCCCCACTCTACCTGGAAACATGGAGACTAAAGCAGCAGAGTCCTGTCTGGGATTGATTTGAATAGGAGCACAGAGAAGAAGAGAAAAGAGACCACTGAACTACAACTGAACTACAACTGAACTACAACTGAACTACAACTAAACTAAACTACAACTGACCTACAACTGAACTACAACTAAACTACAACTAAACTACAACTGAACTACGACTGAACTACAACTGAACTACAACTGAACTACAACTAAACTAAACTACAACTGACCTACAACTGAACTACAACTAAACTACAACTGAACTACGACTGAACTACAACTGAACTACAACTGAACTACAACTGAACTAAACTACAACTGAACTACAACTGAACTACAACTGAACTACAACTAAACTACAACTGAACTACAACTGAACTACAACTAAACTAAACTACAACTGACCTACAACTGAACTACAACTAAACTACAACTAAACTACAACTGAACTACGACTGAACTACAACTGAACTACAACTGAACTACAACTAAACTAAACTACAACTGACCTACAACTGAACTACAACTAAACTACAACTGAACTACGACTGAACTACAACTGAACTACAACTGAACTACAACTGAACTACAACTGAACTAAACTACAACTGAACTACAACTGAACTACAACTGAACTACAACTAAACTACAACTGAACTACAACTGAACTACAACTAAACTAAACTACAACTGAACTACAACTGAACTACAACTAAACTACAACTGAACTACGACTGAACTACAACTAAACTACAACTGAACTACAACTGAACTACAACTAAACTACGACTGAACTACGACTGAACTACAACTGAACTACAACTGAACTACAACTGAACTACGACTAAACTAAACTACAACTAAACTACAACTGAACTACAACTAAACTACAACTAAACTACAACTAAACTACAACTGAACTACGACTAAACTAAACTACAACTAAACTACAACTAAACTACAATTAAACTAAAACTAAACTACAACTGAACTACAATTAAACTAAAACTAAACTACAACTAAACTAAAGCAAAACTACAACTAAGCATTTAGAAAATAACAAAAACTAATAACTATCAAACCTGCTCTAAAAAACAAATTAAAACTGAATTAGAGAAAAAAAAAGTCCAAACTAAATCAAACTAAACTAGAATGAAAAATCCCAAACTATTGGAACCTTGTGTGGAACACATGGCTGATACTGAGACGCAGACGTACAAGTGTGTTCTGCTCTGTTGAACACACTGTTGACAGTACGTCCCCTCAGATCTACTTCATACAACTTAGTCACATAATTTAATCCTCCTGCAGCTGAAAATAAGATGAATAAAATCTAAAAAGATGACTAAAGATTGATTGATTGATGACTGATCAGATGAATTGAACTGTATCTACAAAAGCTGGTTTCACAGCATTGAATTCAAAGGAACATAATAAGCATTAAATCAAGAAAATGAATAGAATTATCAATACAATGAACAAAATCATTGACAAAATAAAGTAACTAAAACAAAATAAGAAATGCATGGAGCAAAAAAGATGCTAATGATGCTAATGCTAGGTATATGTATTAAAATGGGTAAAATACATGGACCAAAACTCCCTATAGGATAATAAAGTGAGGAAGCCCTAACTTAAAGGTCCCGTATTATGCAAATCTGACTTTGTGACAGTTTTCTTACAGTAGTGTGTGTTGCAGTTCCTCATTATGAGGTTGGAATTTGAAAACTGTCTGTTTCCTCCTGCCTTGCTACACCACAGTTTGTGAAAATGCTCAAACGGCCCAGTTTGAGTTGGGTCCGTTTATGACGACATAAGTGGATTTAACTCCTCCCCCTGACTGTGCCCCCGCCCCCCCCCCCCCCCCCCCCCGAGCCCCGCCCTGGTTAAAGTACCTCTTGGACAACAAACATGGTGAAGGCGAGACATGCAAGTTGTGGTGTTGTTGGCTGCACACACCAACACCATAGTTTAGTTTTGCTCCCCACTTCTGAGCCTCTCCGTAAAAAGTGTCTGGATTCTGTCTGTGATGCTCATGGACCAAACAACATTCCCAAACGCTTGTATGTGTGTGCCCGGCATTTCACGGACCAGTGTTTTTCGAACATGGGCCCATACAGCTGCGGCTTAGCACAAAGACTCAGAACCAAGAAGGACGCAGTACCAACGCTTCGAGACCCAAGTACAAGTGTGGGAGATGGAAGTTCTTCTCATGTTTTTGTATCTTTACTGCATAACCCTACATTACGGATAAGCTGGTGGTTGATGTGTACGTCTAACGTTAGCATGGCAGCTAACATAGCTCGGTTACTGCTGCTAACGTTTGCGTCCCCGTTAACATGCACGAGCTGATAATATCCAGAGACATTGAACAGAACTACTGTGAACACGGGCCTTTTGTGGTTAGCATCAGTACAGTTAGCATCAAGCTTGTTAGTAGCTGCCTGCATTAGTGGCGGCAGGCGTCTTTCCGTGTCAGGTCCACGAACCCGACACAACACCGCCGTTTTCCGTCGGGGCTCAGTAACGCCTCAAGGCAAAGAAAGCCAGTGTTTGGAAAGATGTTCTGAGACATGTGTATTGTAGACGAGAGAGCCATGGCTTCACAGTCAACATTAGCGCGTAGTACCGCTAGCGGAAGCCGCGTCCTCTCCCAGAGAGGGGAGGGGGAGTGGGCGTGGACAGATGCGTTCATTTGCATACCCGGAAGCAGGCCCAGAAACTGCCTGTTCTGAGGAGGGCTGGGGAGAGGGACTTTTTCCACCGCTGAAACTCCGAACAAAGGAGGATTTTGGGGCGAACAAACTTAAATACTATGTTTTTGGGCTTCTGAGACCTATATGATGTGACTGAAAAATAGCATAATATGGGAGCTTTAATTAATAAAATGACAAAAATGAACAAAATAATCCATAAAGTTATCAAGAAAATCCTCTGAATCTTATGGAGCCCCGAAAGTGAAACATTTCAGGCCTTATTTCTTGAAATTCTGATGTTTATGTTTTACAGATAATGAAAACCCAAAATTCAGTCTCAGAAAATTAGAATATTACATAAAATTAATATAAAAACAGGATATTTTCCACATAAATGTCTTCTGTGCAGTCTGTTCATTTGGATGAACTCAGTACTGGGTTGGTTCTACTTTCACATGAATTCCTGCATCAGTGTGTGGGGTCATGGACCTGCTCAGGTCGAACCCTAACCCTGTAGACCTGCTCAGGTCTAACCCTAACCCTGTAGACCTGCTCAGGTCTAACCCTAACCCTGTAGACCTGCTCAGGTCTAACCCTAACCCTGTAGACCTGCTCAGGTCTAACCCTAACCCTGTGGACCTGCTCAGGTCTAACCCTAACCCTGTAGACCTGCTCAGGTCTAACCCTGTAGACCTGCTCAGGTCGAACCCTAACCTTGTAGACCTGCTCAGGTCTAACCCTAACCCTGTAGACCTGCTCAGGTCTAACCCTAACCCTGTAGACCTGCTCAGGTCTAACCCTAACCCTGTAGACCTGCTCAGGTCTAACCCTGTAGACCTGCTCAGGTCGAACCCTAACCTTGTAGACCTGCTCAGGTCTAACCCTAACCCTGTAGACCTGCTCAGGTCTAACCCTAACCCTGTAGACCTGCTCAGGTCTAACCCTAACCCTGTAGACCTGCTCAGGTCTAACCCTGTAGACCTGCTCAGGTCGAACCCTAACCTTGTAGACCTGCTCAGGTCTAACCCTAACCCTGTAGACCTGCTCAGGTCTAACCCTAACCCTGTAGAACCTGCTCAGGTCTAACCCTAACCCTGTAGACCTGCTCAGGTCTAACCCTAACCCTGTAGACCTGCTCAGGTCTAACCCTAACCCTGTAGACCTGCTCAGGTCTAACCCTGTAGACCTGCTCAGGTCGAACCCTAACCTTGTAGACCTGCTCAGGTCTAACCCTAACCCTGTAGACCTGCTCAGGTCTAACCCTAACCCTGTAGACCTGCTCAGGTCGAACCCTAACCCTGTAGACCTGCTCAGGTCTAACCCTAACCCTGTGGACCTGCTCAGGTCTAACCCTAACCCTGTAGACCTGCTCAGGTCGAACCCTAACCCTGTAGACCTGCTCAGGTCGAACCCTAACCCTGTGGACCTGCTCAGGTCTAACCCTAACTCTGTGGACCTGCTCAGGTCTAATGTTAGCCCAGGTTGGTCTGATGGTGTCCTTCAGCTCTTCTGTCGTTGGTGGATCTGCTGTCTGTGATCTGCCTCTGGACAGTCCTCCACAGGTTCTCTCTGGGGTTCAGCTCAGCTCAGTTTTCTGCTCCATCAGTCCCAGTTAAGTAAGTTTGTCAGCAGAAGGAAGCAGGAAGTGTTCTAAAATGTCCTGGTTTATGGAGGTGTGGACTGTGGACTTCAGAAAACACACTGGACCAACACCAGCAGAAAACACACTGGACTAACACCAGCAGAAAACACACTGGACTAACACCAGCAGAAAACACACTGGACTAACACCAGCAGAAAACACACTGGACCAACACCAGCAGAAAACACACTGGACCAACACCAGCAGAAAACACACTGGACTAACACCAGCAGAAAACACACTGGACTAACACCAGCAGAAAACACACTGGACCAACACCAGCAGAAAACACACTGGACCAACACCAGTCCACAGTCCTCTGTTCAGATGAAAGTCCTTTTTTCATGTCATTTGTAAATCCAGGTCCCAGAGTCTGAAGGAAGAGAGAGGAACTGAACCCACACTGAGGTCCAGTGGGAAGTTTCCACAGTCAGTGTTGGTGTTGGTCCAGTGTGTTTTCTGCTGGTGTTGGTCCAGTGTGTTTTCTGCTGGTGTTGGTCCAGTGTGTTTTCTGTCGGTGTTGGTTCAGTGTGTTTTCTGCTGGTGTTGGTCTCCATCTACCAGGACATTTTACAACACTTCCTGCTTCCTTCTGCTGACTTTAAACTTTCTGCAGATGCTGATTTCATTTTCCTGCAGGACTGGTCTTCTGTCCACACTGTCAGAGGAACCAAAAACTGGTACCATGACCCTGGTGTTACTGGGACTGATGGAGCAGAAAGCTGAGCTGAGCTGAACCCCAGAGAGAACCTGTGGAGGACTGTCCAGAGGCAGATCACAGACAGCAGATCCACCAACGACAGAAGAGCTGAAGGACACCGTCAGACCAACCTGGGCTAACGTTCCACCTGAGCAGGTCCACAGGGTTAGGGTTAGACCTGAGCAGGTCCACAAGGTTAGACCTGAGCAGGTCTACAGGGTTAGGGTTAGACCTGAGCAGGTCTACAGGGTTAGGGTTAGACCTGAGCAGGTCCACAGGGTTAGGGTTAGACCTGAGCAGGTCTACAGGGTTAGGGTTAGACCTGAGCAGGTCTACAGGGTTAGGGTTAGACCTGAGCAGGTCTACAGGGTTAGGGTTAGACCTGAGAAGGTCTACAGGGTTAGGGTTAGACCTGAGCAGGTCTACAGGGTTAGGGTTAGACCTGAGCAGGTCCATGACCCCA
>NW_021941438.1:132500-146397 GCF_902148855.1 Sphaeramia orbicularis | reverse complement strand
CTCAGTCACCAGTATAGACAAACACAATGTGTTGAACCCAAAACCACACAGCAAATGGGGGGTTAAAAGCTTTGCTCAAGGGCACATCAGCCAACAACTCTCCGCCAGTCCAGGGAATCGAACCTGCGACCCTTCGGTCACCAGTCGACTCTCCAGCCAATCCAGGCCACGGCAGCTCCAATCATGGAGGACAAAATGGAATCCTGAGTTTGTCAACATGTAAACATAGAAGTAAAGTGACTAGAGTGGCTTCAGAAACAGAAAAAGCACCTTTTGGAAAGAGCCAGTCAGAGCCCAGAGCTGAATCCAATAGAGACGCTGTGGACTGAACTCACCAGAGCCATTCACAGCAGACATGCTCAGAATAGAGCTGAGCTGATGCACTTGTGTCACAAAGAATGATCCCAAATGTCCCTGGACATTGTGCAGGTCAGATCAGCAGCTCCAAAAACACTGGTTTAAGGTTATTGGTGCAAAAGGAGCTTCAATCATTACATTCACTGGGACTGTTGAAGAGTTGTGCTCAATAAACACATGAAATATTAGTAGTGTTTGTGTGCTATTAGCTTCAACACATTGTATTTGTCTGTACTTGTGACTGACATGGAGATTAGATCAGATTTTATGAGCAATTCATGCAGAAAACGACAACATTTCAAAGGGTTCACACGACTGTTCTTGGAACTGTAAAACAACAGAATGGATGTCAGTTCTGTTTGTTCATAAATGAGGTTCAGCTGCTCCTAAAACAGAACTCTATCAAACTAACACTGAACTGACCCCAGATCCTGTAGTTTACAATGTGGACTCTGCAGGAAATCACACAGCTCCTTCACTGATGAATCCTGGAGGTTGTTTCTACTCAGATCCAGTTTTATCAGATGTGAAGGATTGGACTTCAGAGCTGAGGCCACAGAAGAACAGCTGATCTGGGATAAACTGCAGTTATACAACCTGAAGAAAGAATAAATCATACAGATTAAAATGTATTAATGATCCAGTCAGATGTGTTCAGGTTTTAATTGGTGACTTAACTCGACTGAACTTTACACTTTTGTTCAATCACTTTCTCATTTGTTTCAGTTCCATGTCTACAGAGTCAATGTCTTCTACAAACACACACCTGAACACATCAGTTCACATTTGATGTAAAATAACCTTCAACCAACTAAAGCCTTTAAACTTCACCCAGTGACTCCTCCTGCTTTAACTAGAACAGATGCTGTTTGTCATTAGACGACTGTCCCTCAAAGTCCAATGAAAAAATACTAATGACTTCAATCACTGTAGAACACATATACTGTGTGTTTCCTCTAGTTTTTCCTGCTTCAGTGTTACATTGTAGAATAAAAGAAAAAACCTTTGAGTGTGTGTACAGATAATAAAACATATAAACTCTAGAACAGTAACAGTGAACTGACCTCAGATCCTGTAGTTTACAATGTGGACTCTGCAGGAAATCACACAGCTCCTTCACTGATGAATCCTGGAGGTTGTTTCTACTCAGATCCAGTTTTATCAGATGTGAAGGATTGGACTTCAGAGCTGAGGCCACAGAAGAACAGCTGATCTGTGATAAACTGCATTTAATCAACCTGAAGAAAGAGTCAATGATGTAAATTAAATCCATTCAGGATCCAGTTCTATATGTTTAGGGTTTAATCACATGTTTCAGACTGTTTTTGTCAGATTTCTATGTGTAAACTCAAATGTCTAAAGCAGTGGTTCTTAACCTTGTTGGAGGTACTGAACCCCACCAGTTTCATATGCGCATTCACTGAACCCTTCTTTATTAAAAAATAAAATATGATTTTTTTCAAATTCAAGACACATGTATATGTGAGAGCACAGACTCCTCTGACCACATCTCCATGTCCTTAGTCCTTATTTTCTGTCGTTTTAAAACAGTCTTATAGGTGGGCAGGAGATGCACACAGCTGTGGTCAGCAGATCCAAGAGGAGGAAGAGGGAGGGATTTAGAAGCACCCCCCCGACCCATAACACAGGTCCAATGTTTTATCCCGTCTGGTTGAACAGGATATATACTGGTAAAAGTTTTTCAGGGTTGTTTTCAGACAGACGTGGTTCAAATCCCCCATTATAAAGGTGGGGGCGTCGGGGCAGAGGGACTGCAGCCTCTGCACTGCCTCTGCGATGGTGCTGCAGGCAGAGGGGGGGGGGGGGCCTGGGGTGAATATAGACTGTAGTGATAAACAGTTGAGGAAACTCACAGGGGAGGTAGAATGGGCACAGTGACACTGATAGAAGATCTACGTCTGGTGCAGATCCTCTCTCTGACAGTCACAGAACTACAGTACCGTTTGTTCACATACACACACTCCACCTCCTGGGTCTTCACCGTTACCTCCAAGTCCAGATCCAAACGAAATGGAGCTCCAAATCCGTTGACTGATAGGTCGGCGTCCTGGTCCTGCTCCGTCAGCCACGTCTGGGTGAAGGCCATCACACCGCAATCCCTGAAGTCCTTCTGGAACCTGGCGTTCCCCTGGAGTTGGTCCATGTTGTTCCTCAGGGAGCGGACGTTTCCCAGGATGCCAGAGGGCAGAGGGGTCCGGCTGAGCTGCTGTCTCCTCAGGCGTACTTTGACTCCTCCACATCTCCCTCTTTTTCTCCTCCTCTTGTCCCTCGTTCTGTTAAAATCTTTCAATATAAAATCCGGTAACCGTGGGGTGAGGTCTGTACCACCATCTGATCAGTTCAGCTGTATCAGCTGTTCTGGGTGTAAACAGTCCTCAGCTGACTCACAGCCACACTCACCTCACAGGTAACAAACCAGCAAAGTCAAAGTCCAAACATGATAAAATAAAAGGAATCCATGGTGTTATCTCAGCGTTAGTGGAACTTAGAGCACCTTAAAACCGTCACTGGACCAAAAAGTAAAAACACAAGAGGACATAAAAACACTTAAAAAAGACAAACACAGGACGCCAAAATGCCAAAACTCTCACTTGCTGCCGGTCACTGTGTGCGCATGCGCCCAGGAGTCCACCACACGAAGTGATGAAAATGTCATGTGATTCAGTCACAGGGCCATGACCGTGGGACCCCACTATCTATATGTGGGAGTACCCAGAGAAGGTTGCGGGGAAGGACATGGGAAATGTTAAAAAGTGGAAAATAGGCCACCCCTACATTTAACTTTGTTTATTTCGTTATTTGTTATTTCATTTTATGTGTTGTTATTTCATATTTTATTGTTTTGATATTATTTTGCTCCTGAATTTGGTGAGCTAGACACAGATTTGCAGTGTTGGTGTAGTTCCTGATTTTGGTCACAAGGGGGAGATACCCAGATGTGAGTAGAGCTGCAAGGTGTTTCTCGAGAGAGAAGAAGAGAGCGATGAAGGCAGTAATGGCTGACGCATATTGACCCACTGCATTTATGTGTACGGTACAGAAAATAAATACAACCAGCCACACGTGAAGTCTGGTCATTCTTAAGTGTGCAACAAAATCTGGTGTCAGAAGTGGGATCAGCGTTGCTGACGTGGACGGTTTGATGGACATCAGCGATGGAGTTTGAACAGCTTCAAGACCAGCTCACAGAAGTACTGGTGCAATTAAACTGTGAACAACTCGAAGAGGTCTGTAAACAATATAAAATCCCAACTGAAAACCTGAAAAAGAAGCATACGCTGATCAGAATAGTAAGTGAACTAGTAGACAAGACAATAGATGATGAAGAAGAGGAAGTGGCACAAGACTTTCTTACCCGCTTGATAAAAGTTGCTCAGGAATTAAAGGTGGGAGCGGCCATAGAGAAAAACAGTGAGAATGCAGCAGCATTGGCCAGTTTAAAAGAACAGTATGCAGCCCTCCAGTTAAACTTCCAAACAGCTACAAATAAATTAGCAGAAGAAACTGCAAAGCTTTCACCCAATGTTTCTGAGCCAGAATCAAGCCCTGTTATTAACCCCAGGTCTGCTACATCACCGCCAACCCAGCCACCTGAGTTTATCATACGCAGAGAATTTAAAGTTAATGGCCAAATCGGAGAAAGAGGTCAAAAAGACAAACTGTCATATTCCAATCTGATACATCAGATTGAGATGGGACTTAAAAGGGGTCACAATGAGAGAGAAATCGTAGAAGCTGTCATAAGAGCTGTAAGCCCAGGATTGAGTCTCAGAGACATGTTAGAGATCAAAACAGACCTGACTTTCTCACAACTCCGAACCATCTTAAAGGGACATTACAAAGAAGATAGCTCTACTGACCTGTACCATAGATTGATAAACATTATCCAAGAACACAATGAATCTCCACAGAACTTTTTATTCAGGGCCATAGAGCTGAAGGAGCGACTCCTTGCATCATCAAGAGAACCAGGTGCAGATGAGCAATACAGCAAAGAACTAATACAAAGAAAGTTCCTAAGAGCTGTTGGTACTGGACTAATAAATGACAATGTAAAGTACCAAATCAAAAGTTACCTAGATGATACCACAGTTACTGATGAAGTCCTAATAGCCAAGATTAATGACGCTGCAAGCCTAGAGTGGGAGAGGCAGCAAAAGTTCAAGAAACAGAGCAAGGAAACACGAGTCAGAGAAATAAAAGCAGAAGCCCAACCTGTACAGGCAGCGGACATCGGTGCAGTTGGTGGCCGTGAGTTATTGTCGGTAATTCCAAAGACTAAAACTCAACCCTCAGTGACTCGTAGAGAATCTGAACTTCTCGACATCATAAGCCAACTGAAAGGAGAGATTGCTGAAATAAAAACAGCTATCCATGAATCAAAAAGATCTTTCCCTCAGCAACGGCCAAATAAAAAACGTGGCTGCAGAGACTGTCAGGACCACAACCGGGAGGGGCAGTGTGACCATTGTTTTTAAGTGTGGACAAAGTGGCCATCTATCAAGAGGGTGTAGGGCCAGAAGAAAGCCCACAGACAGAAATGAGCCAATAGACCTATCAGCCAGTATGGTAACTACCTTTCCATTATCACGTGGTCCAGAACTGAAACAAGATGGACAGCAAAAAGACATGCATAAACTCATCACAGACAGCATTCAGTATCTTGAAGCAAAAGTGGCAGCTGATGTGCTAGAAAAGGAAAGAACAGCCGTTACGATCAACCTCCTCTCACCAGAACGAAGAGCCCAGCTCCTCCACCTGATCGGTAAGAAACACATGATCATATGCAGGTTAGAGGGACATGAAACCAGGGCATTGTGGGACACAGGATCACAAGTCTGCCTCATAAATGAAAAATGGAGACAGCATAATATCCCACATGCAAAAGTTAGAAATCTGTCTGAAATTCTGGGTCCTGGTGTATTGGATGGGCGGGCTGTAAATCAAACTCCAATTCCTTTTCATGGGTGGGTTGAAGTCAGTTTTGAGTTGCCTGCCTCAGAGGCCACACCGTTAGAGCTTCGGGTTCCAGTGTTGATAACTGATCATGAGGGAATAGCAGAGGAGCCAATCATTGGGTTCAATGTAATCGAGTACCTCCTAGATAGGGGCATATATCCACCACGTGCAATAACAAATGCTGTCAGTACAGCCTTTTCCTTTGACTGCAAGAAGGCTGAAGTGTTCATAAATGTGATGAGGAATAAACTGGAGGGGATAAGTGAAGGCACAGTGAAAACAGGGAAAGAACGGATTACCATTCCTGTCGGTCAAACACAAGCTGTCAAATGTAATGTTAGGACAGGCCCCCTCCCAGAAAATCAAGATGTCTTGTTTGAGCCCAGTTCTCAGGTGCAGTTACCAGAAGGCTTAGAGATTCAGGAGGGTGTAGTATATCTCCAGCGAGGAACCCGGTCTAACCTCACCCTGCCTATTACAAACCGCACAGCTCATGAGATTCTCCTGCTTCCACGTACCATCCTAGGACAGACACATGCGGTAAAAGCAATATATCTTGCAAACACAAGAGCAGTGGAAATGGAACAGACAGAAATAAAGATACAAACTGAACCAGTTGTGCGCTCTGTAACAGAAATACTCACCTCAGAACAAACAAAGGAAACACAACAAAGAGACAGACTGTGGGACCCCCCTGTCCCCCTTGATCACTTGGTCCCATCACAACAACTGAAAGTGAGACAGCTACTGAGAGAGATCAGCAATGTTTTTGCTCGGGATGATCAGGATGTGGGAACAATCCCTTCATTACAGTTTAAGATTCGACTTAGTGACCCCACACCAGTTCGTCAGACTTACATATCTGTACCAAAACCACTCCACAGAGAAGTGAAGGAGTACCTGGAGGACCTCTTGAACAGAGGCTGGATCACAAAATCTAAATCCCTTTATTCCAGTCCCATTGTCTGTGTGAGGAAAAAGGATGGTGGCCTTCGTCTATGCTGTGATTACAGGGAGCTAAATAGAAAATCGATCCCAGATCGCCACCCTATCCCACGCATACAAGACATGCTCAATACTCTGACAGGAAGTTCTTGGTTTTCGGTGCTGGACCAAGGAAAGGCCTATCACCAGGGCTTCCTGGAGGAGTCAAGTCGTCCGTTCACAGCATTTATCACCCCATGGGGATTATACGAGTGGGTGAGAATCCCTTTTGGATTATCATCGGCCCCTGCCGAATTCCAGAGGTCAATGGAGGAGTGCCTGGTGGGGCTAAGGGATGAAATATGTCTGCCTTACCTGGACGATAACTTGGTCCACTCCAAAACCTTCGAAGATCACCTCAGTGATTTGAGGAGTGTCCTACAACGTTATAACATTCATGGAGTAAAGCTTACACCACGAAAATGTGAGCTATTTAAAAATCAGGTGAGATTTCTGGGGAGACTAGTCACCAATGATGGATACACAATGGACCCTGCAGACACTACACCTGTCCAGGCTTTAAAAGAGAGGAAGCCCACCACAGCTGGTGAAGTAAGAAAACTGCTGGGATTTATTTCCTATTACAGAAACTACATCCCTAACTTTTCACGTATTGCCACACCTCTCTATGATCTTTTAGCCAAAGACAATACATCAAAAGAGAAACAAGCACAGAAAAAGAGTGTCAAAAGAAAACAGATGAAAGGAGGACAGCTCCCAACATCCCACCCCATAGTGTGGACACAAGAACATGAACAAGTCCTCGCTCAATTGATTGATTTCCTATCACAGCCACCAATCCTGGGATATCCTGATTTCGAACAGCCATTCCTCTTACATTGTGATGCATCCCAGGAGGGGCTAGGTGCAGTCCTTTATCAGCACCAGCAGGGGAAGTTACGTGTGATCGCATATGGATCCAGAACTCTGACTGCCCCTGAGAAAAACTATCACCTGCACTCGGGAAAATTAGAGTTTCTGGCCCTCAAGTGGGCCATATGTGAGCGTTTCAGGGACTATTTGTACTACTCACCACCATTCCTAGTCTACACTGATAATAACCCACTCACATATGTGCTTACTACAGCCAAGCTAAATGCCACCACCCACTGCTGGGTTGCTGAACTTGCAGACTTCCAGTTCACGATCAAGTACCGGCCAGGTAGAGCCAATCGTGATGCAGATGGCTTATCGCGCATGCCCCTGGACATGGAACGATACATGGAAACCTGCACACAGGCAGTGGAACAGGATGTTATCAACAGTGTAACGCAGGTTGTGGCTGTCAAATCACAATATAGTGACCCCTGGCTGTGTCCCCTCATTATTTCATCAGCAGTTACTGATCAGGAGGATGAAATCATGAAGATGTCAGTACAAAGCATATCACAAACAGCTCTAAGAGAAGCCCAGTTAGAGGACCCTGTCATAGGCCCAGTTATGAAGTATGTTACCTCAAATAACTGGCCCAAACACAGAAAGATGACTCGTAGCACTGATATAGCTGCTCTAGCCCGAGAACGACACAAACTGCACATTAATGGAGAGGGTCTGCTATACAGACAGACAGCAAACCGATCACAGCTCATTCTGCCCAGGAAATACCACAAACTGGTTTACAAAGAGTTGCACGAGGAAATGGGACATCTAGGAGTGGAGAGAGCCTTAACCCTCATACATGACCGTTTCTATTGGCCCCATATGCAGCATGATGTGGAGCACTACATAACAAAAGTGTGCTGCTGTCTGAAAAATAAGTGCCCAAACAAACCGACAAGAGCGCCCCTCACCAACATCACAACCACCTACCCATTCGAGCTCGTGTCAATCGATTTCTTACATCTGGAGAAGTGTAAGGGTGGATATGAGTATATCCTGGTGGTGATGGACCATTTCACTCGGTTTGCTCAAGCATACGCCTGTAGGGACAAGTCAGCAAAGACAGCTGCTGAAAAACTGTATGGAGATTTCATGCTGAAATTTGGCTTTCCCACAAAACTCCATCATGATGAGGGGAGGGAGTTTCAAAACAAACTGTTTGCTAAGCTTGAGGAATACAGTGGAGTGAGAGGGTCCAGAACTACACCATATCACCCTCAGGGCAATGGCCAAGTAGAGAGGTTTAACAGGACCCTCCTGAGCATGCTGAGGTGCCTCCCTGAGAAGGCAAAAGAAGACTGGAAAGCCTCCCTTACAAAGGTGGTGCATGCTTACAACTGCACCCGCAGTGAAGCGACAGGCTATGCACCCTATTTCCTCTTGTTCGGCCGAAATCCCAGACTCCCTATTGATTTGATGTTCGGACTCACAGCAAAAGACCAGAGTGCATCCCACAAAGATTACGCAGAGAAGTGGAAATGCAGGATGAATGATGCTTACAGACTCGCCACTGAAACAGTCAGTAAAGAAAGTAAAAGAGGAAAAGCAGGATATGACAAAAAAACATATGGAGCAGAGTTGCATCCAGGTTGCAGAGTGTTGGTGCGAAACCTGAATGAAAAAGGTGGTCCAGGGAAACTGAGAGCATTCTGGGAAGATCATGTATATGTGGTGACACAAAGAAAACACAGACAGTCCAGTATATGAGATACAACCAGAAAACGGAAAAGGACGGATACGAGTTATGCACCGAAACCTCCTGCTTCCCTGTGAATTCCTACCTGTGGAAAAATGTGACTTACCTGTACAAAACAAGAAGAAAAAGCGTAACAAACAAGCACACAAACAGCAGCTACATGGACACAGCTCAGACGATGAGGATGATTGGAGAGACATAGTTGGATTACAACTGGAGGACAGGAGAACAGATGGATATGACGAGCAGGCAGAGGAAATTCAGATTGGAAATGAAGAAGACGAGATACAAGACTTCAAGGCTGGAGAGGAAGAGCCACAGATGGACCAGCCAGTGGAAGACATGGAGGACCAGGACAGAGACAATGACACACGAAGAAATGAGGAAGATCATCAGTCTCAGGAGTCTGCAGACAGTGACCGAGAAGAGGCTGGCTCATCAGTTGTCCAGCAGAAAAAGTATCCTTTCAGGTTAAGAAAACCAAAGTTGATGTTTACTTATCATAGGTTGGGGCAACCCACCACGTTTTATAAGTGAATCAAATGCTCAAATGGTAGAGTAAACATTTAAGTTAATGTTTTTGAAGTTCTAGTTTGTTATACATATATATTAAAGGAAAAAGTTGTGGTTTAAAGTTGCAGTTATACATTAGACTTGTATGTGTAAATACAGATGGAAACTGTTAGTAACTCAAAAGAAATGGAGCCTGACATGTTATTTAAATAGGAGGTTATTGCTATGTTAAGATACCTTACTCAGAGAAGGCCCAGATACCCCTGGCAGATGAGGGACGAAGCGGTGGACAGTTATAGTGCACGATAACTGCTGCTGCGCACATATGGCATCAAGGGGGGATACATGTCATATGCTTTACTTGGAAAAGTGACGCATCTTTATGGACCTTGTGGACTTCTGACTCCTACCTAGCATTAACTTTTCACTATGTGATGCATCAAGATAACATCTGGACTAATGTGGTTAGAATGTCGGGACGCCATTGAATTTTTGAGGGGAGAGTGTGGGAGTACCCAGAGAAGGTTGCGGGGAAGGACATGGGAAATGTTAAAAAGTGGAAAATAGGCCACCCCTACATTTAACTTTGTTTATTTCGTTATTTGTTATTTCATTTTATGTGTTGTTATTTCATATTTTATTGTTTTGATATTATTTTGCTCCTGAATTTGGTGAGCTAGACACAGATTTGCAGTGTTGGTGTAGTTCCTGATTTTGGTCACAAGGGGGAGATACCCAGATGTGAGTAGAGCTGCAAGGTGTTTCTCGAGAGAGAAGAGAGCGATGAAGACAGTAATGGCTGACGCATATTGACCCACTGCATTTATGTGTACGGTACAGAAAATAAATACAACCAGCCACACGTGAAGTCTGGTCATTCTTAAGTGTGCAACATCATCTTAAACTAATCCCTTGTGTTTTGAACTGAGTTAGAAACCAGATTATTGTAATCAGTGAGATCAACTAAACCTGTGTGAGCGCCATTAAAAACCAAACAGATCTGGACCAGTGGAGTCGGATCTAGTTCAAAGGAGGGGCTTGAAGTTCTGGATGTCAAGACAAATAATTAGGGCTGAAAGGATTAACTGACAAATAACATAAATAATCAAAATTAATTTGTCCATCGACAGGTCTGTAGTGACGTTCTACACTTTTGTCTAAAGGAAAGTTCTGTAACTCTTGAGTATTTAGTTGTGTTTAAACTTTGTCAGACTCTAATTATTAATCACAAATGCACTTTTGTTGAACCCATACAGACCCAGTAGGATTATTGCCCCACGTCCCAAATAAATGTGTCTCTATTGAACCTTTCTTCAGTGATGTCGCAGCTTTAACTGTCATATTATCCTCTATATTGTGCAGTTTCACCATAAATCATGTATTTTCCTATATGTATTTTCCTATTTTTAATTTAAATCTTCATGAATATTCACAGTAAATTCAAAGGTTATTTTATCTAAACAGAGAAAACTGAAGAGAAAAAAAAACAAACAACTTTTCATAAACCCAGTGTTCCCATCTACTGTCATTGATCCAACTCAGTGGGTTTTACTGGTGACTTAATGTTGTAGAAGATGACAGTGTTTCCACGGTAACTACGGAGTGTCCAAATATGGTCTGATATGTGATGACCATGTACAGATGAAGAACTGTATTTGATTATTGATAGGATCAGTGGATCAGCAGGTGTTCAACAGGTTGGATCAGTAGATGGTTCTGGTCACTGGTTGTCTGGGGCTGTATGAGGAAAGGGGGAAAAAATGTCACTGCTGCTGCAATATGGTTTGAATTTTGAATAATGAACGGAATATTTGTTCAACAAACTGTAAGAATTCAAATTGTTGTGCAATAAGTGTTCCCATTAAAGGAAAGAAAATGTATTTAATCACTGCAATAAATATAAGTCAGAGCCAGTTCTGCTTTTACCCACTGCACCTAGAGTTGAAAAAGCACAAGGACTGTCAGTGTTTGTGTTATTTGTGTTCAACACTGAGTCACATTAGAATGTACTTTGAGAAGTCTTCAGAGTTTGTCTTTAGTAGGCTTTTATTTTTTTTGGGATTTTTGTGGGAGTTCTGTTGTAGGCCTCATATTCTAGCACTGTACTGGAGATCATCACTGTTAAAAACGGTTAAAAAGGCTCATTTCATAACTTTATTTGAATAGTAAAGTTCATTCATTTTCAGACTTCAGCCTCAACAGTAAAATGTATTCCTTCGTGAACCAATGTTATTGGAATATTTGAAGTGTCAAAGGGATAGAATGTTAAAGTAATATCTGTTTTTTATTTCCTTCTTAGATCTTATGGTGTGTTCGGAGCAAAGGTTTCAGAGTTACAGTGTTGTAATATAAAGATTTTCACAGATTTTCATTTTCAGTTCAGTTCTGTTATTAATTAGTGATTAGAACGTTCATAATTTAATTGCATTTAAAAAGGTGTTAAATAATTGTAATATAATATGTGCTTTATAATTTGCATGCTCATGGCATTTTAGTTACTTCATGTCAATGTACAGACAAGTTGCTAAGGCTAAATATCAGACCTTGTAGCTTTAAGATGCTCAGGTGAGCTGGGGGGTGCTACGAGCCTGGGGGGTCTGTGACATTAGAGCCCAGAGGAGCTCACAGTTTTTCTGGCTGTTTGGACTGTGTGCTTAAGTTCAGATGGATTTGATTCTCTGTTTTTTGTACTTTGTTAAATAAATGTGAGAAGGTGAACTTTAGTAGAGGAAAGCCTTTTTCCAACAGGAGTTAGTGACAGATGACCTGTGTTGAGGAAGACTGAGCCAATTCTGTGACTGTGGCTTCCTCTGTGTTGTCTTCACTACTGTAGTGGCATTTTCAGAAGGAGGAGTAAGGGCACAAGAAAGATGGAAGGACTCTGAAAACAGACAGGAGAACAAGGCACCACAGGATGCTCTGAGGTCACTGAATCCAGGCCCCCTGAACGGGGCCGTGGTCTAGGTCTACATCATAATTAACACTTAATATTTAGGTTGAACCTGACACAATACAAGGAGAACTTTTACAACAACAACAAGGGGAGACAAGAAAATGATGAGTACAGTCAGGGACGCTGCTTGAGATGGTTGTCTGGTGTGTGATGACCATCAGCTGAGTCCAGGCCCTTTCTTCAGGTGAGGACGTAGAAGGAGTGATGTCTGAACTGTCTGTCAGAGTTCATGAACACAGGCCTAAACATGGACTGTGCAGTGGTTGTGTGATGTGAACCATGTGACCCATGAGCAGCGCTGGGCTTGCACTCAGGGTTGTTTTAGCTGTATGTGTGAAAGCAGGAAGGGAGAGGACAAGTTTACCTTCTTGATTGGTTCAGGGGGTGGCTCCCACGTAGGAACGTCATCAGCTTCAGAGGTGGAACAGAGCGTTTGAATTCCCCATGTGTTCGTGGGTGGTTTTGGTTCTACCACTGATGTCCTCCACTTCTGGTCCTGGTCTACCTGGTTGGGTGTTGACGTGGGTCATGCACCTTTTAGGCGGCTGATGCACAGATGAGCTTTCTGCAGTGACTGAGGTGAACCCTGGTGGCTGGTTGGGCCTTCTGAAGTCTGTGACCAGCATGAAGTCACCTGGTTGAAGGCTGTGAAGTGGACCTGAGGCTGGAATGGACAGGACCACAGCTACCTGTAGACAAATGTGTTTGAGGATGGGAGAGAAAGCAGCACAACAAGAGAGCAGATCATGTTCCAGATGAGAAGTAGGAAAGGGTTTGGAGATTCAGAGCAGAATCTGAAAGGAGGAGATGAGTCAAACAGAATGTGAAAGGGGCTGAGACTGTCTGTCACAGGTTCACATGCACAGACCCTACAGAGCACCAGTGTGGGTTTAGTGCTTTAGGTCCCCACTTTGACACTGGGACACACCCAAGGGTCAATGTCACCAACAGCTGTTCAGGCTGAGCTGTTAGGAGGAAAAAGAACATGTGGAGAAACGAGAGAGAGTTAAGAGAGGAGGAGCTGTGAGCAGTGTGTGAGTGGAGTGTGTATGAGAGGGAGACTGAGAAGAAGGGAGAGGAGGAGAGGGAGAGAGAGGAGGAGTGAGAGGAAGGGAGAGGAAGAGAGAGAGGAAGAGAGAGGAAGAGAGAGGAGGAGTGAGAGGAAGAGAGAGGAAGAGAGAGGAGGAGTGAGAGGAAGAGAGAGGAGGAGTGAGAGGAAGAGAAAGGAGGAGTGAGAGGAAGAGAGAGGAGGAGTGAGAGGAAGAGAGAGGAGGAGTGAGAGGAGGAGTGAGAGGAAGAGAGAGGAGGAGAGAGGAGGAGTGAGAGGAAGAGAGAGGAGTGAGAGGGGAGGAGGAGTGAGGGAGAGAGAGGAGGAGTGAGAGGAGGAGAGAGAGGAAGAGAGAGAGGAAGAGAGGAAGAGAGAGGAGGAGTGAGAGGGAGAGAGAGGAGGAGTGAGAGGAAGAGAGAGGAGGAGTGAGAGGAGGAGAGAGAGGAAGAGAGAGAGGAAGAGAGGAAGAGAGAGGAGGAGAGAGAGG